>NC_083650.1:5676539-5976539 GCF_963576545.1 Limanda limanda | reverse complement strand
TAATTATCCTGGAGACACAGCTGAGTTCTGTAAACTCAAATAGACTTGAATCATTAAAAGCAGTGATTTAGATTCTGCGCGTAAATGACAAAACAATCGCTTCAGGCTAAAAGTAACACACAGATATAATCAACATTGTCCATCTTTAACACAATGTTAAAGATTAATGCAGAAAATACTGATTCATCAAAAGTGAAAATCGTATTTAGTTCGCATTAGCTTAGAGGAGGATCCCATTATTCTTAATGTTGGAGTTATTTAGATTTTCTTCCTCTCCATGTTTCTTGTTTTATTTCTTTCCCTTCTCTCTCTCCATCTATCTGACCTCCTCTCCCATTCACAGTATTTCTCACCCTTGTGTCATTCTCTCTCTCTCTCCCTCCCTCTTCGTCACCCCCTGCTCTCTTTCTCTCCCTCCACTCCTCTCACAGAGAAACCAGGGCTGTCAGGACACGCTGAGCAAAGTTCAACCCTCAGCAGGCCTGTCCCTGGGTGTGTCTCTCTGGGTTTGCGCTGAGCTGACTCATAAAACATGACTCACATCTGTGGATCTGTGTGTTGTTTGTGAACTTCGTAAGTTTGGTGACGATCCCTTTGAGTATTGTAACGCACAACTCAATTTCATCAGAATTCTTGTGGAGTCTTCAGCTCATTCAAACTCACATCACGTGATTGACTTGACTTTTCAGAGGATATTTTAACTCTTTTGTTGCTATGTACATGTTTACGATCATCATCCTGTTGATTTATGAAACTTTTAAGAAAGCTCCTGTGTGTGTGTCTTACATTCAAATCATAACAGAACTGTCATGTTGTCGTCTTCGATCTCGAGCTCTTCCTGCTTTTAGTTTTTTTCTTTTCCCCGCCTTTCTCCAGATTGCAGCCCTTCTCTCTTTGAGCTCTACCAATCGTTTGCATCTTGCAGTGAAGTCCTGACTTGACCGGAAACACACGCCTCCACCCTGAGGATCATTGTTGTGAAATTTGTTTATCATTCTTAATCCACTGTGCTGTTGTAAAATTGGTTTCCATACAACCTGTTCGCTTATCTACCAGGCTACTTGCCATTCTTTACTGTTTACAACCATGTACCTATTGTTTTAGAACATTCTTGACTTTGCCAAAGCAACACTTTTGATGTCTGATAGATTTTTTGCTTCTTTATTTAGCCTCATTATAGTCTTCTTCACTGACATGTCCATTTCTTCCCTGCTCCTATTGACAGACAACTCCACCTGGATTTATAAAGCAACTGTCAATGCTCACTTGTATTTTTGTTTACTGACTAAATTGAAACAAACCTATAAACATTTAAGTGTCCTTCTATGTCTCACACAGTTCTTTCTATACTGATGCAAACCTATTACAAATAAAATAAAGACAAGAAACTTAAACATTACAAATACTTGTATTTAAAATTAAATGTTACACCCTGAGAATCTTAATTGTTTTATCCCTCCGTAGAGAAAAGATATGATTTGAACAAATACATTCACACAACCCCTTTTTCTTCTTCTGCTCCTTTTCTCCAACTTCTCCCCAATCATAGACAATAGACATGCACAGTGTCAGTAACTAATAAAATAAAAATAACCAAGTAAACTCTTCAAAATACTGTAATTCTTTATTGAATTCAAATGTACAGACTACCAAAAATAATCAGTTCATACTACAGCAGAAAATAGCTGGGAGGTTTCTAGAAGTGGATGAAAGTGACGTTTTTTCCCCAAACACGCACTAATGAGGATTTTTTAGTTTTTTTAAGTCGGAGCTGGAAACAGATTTACTCCTGTGGTTAAAAGCATGTTTGAGACACACAGAGAGAGTTTCTTCAAGTGTAGACCTGCCTGAATCCGCCCTTACGCTTATGCTTATTGTAGAACAGTCACAGATCTTCCCTTTGAACGCTCATGCAACGAAACAATATAATTTGGTCGTGTTCAGGCAGAAAATTGGTCTGAGAAAAATGTAACTGCGAACAAGTGAGAGGCAGTAAAACCAGACTCACCAGTTTGATAATACATTCGACACAGCAGAAGAAGCCTGAGGATTTTATACCTCCGTCTCATAGTCTCATCAAACCAGACGATGGCATCAAAACATGAATACTTTTAGTGTTTTTTCCAAGTGACTCAATATAAAAATATGTTGGTCTTTTTTCTAAATGCACCCACTCTGAAGCGAAGACATGGAAAACACAGGATGAGAGTTTATATTGTTCCCTTTAAATCTTTGACAAGGACGTACATTTGGACCGTTAGAGGAAAAAAGTAAAACCGTTCTCAGGTAAACAGATTAATACTAAAGTTCAATTGAAACTGAATCTAAATTTGCTTTCAGCTAAAAATGACAGAAACAACAACTGCAGCCAAGTCAAAAAACCCACACGTCTCCTCTTCGCTAGCATATAAGGCATCCGCAACGACACAGGAATAATAATAATAATAGTGTTCAAAACAGGGACGAAGACAGCACAGCAAACTCCACAGTGATACCCCTTTGGTAATAAGTCAGTAAGATCTCAAAAGTCAAACGAGAATTATAGAAAAATGCATTAAAAAGGTGCAGAGCTAAAACTACATATATTAGCATATGTATAGATTAAATTCAGCTGCTGAGTCTAAGCTTTTGCTCACTTACGCACAGCGAAGACACACTGAAGAACAGAGAAACTCTCATTTAGTGCACAAAAACAAATGATGATTAACGATTTCTTTAGTATTCTGAGCCGAATTTTTAGCCTCAATTGCCCTTTTACCAAAGTTTTTATGAGCACTAAGATAAATCAGGAGAAAACGAAGCTGGAAGAGGTCCCCTCAGGTTAAGTGCACTTGGGTGATCTTGCATTGAAGACTACAGGTAAAAAGTGAGCAATATGTTGTCAAATGCACAATGTGTAAAAAAAATAGCATGGTTAAAAAACATCAATGACGCTGACTTAATCTAGAGGTCAGTACATTAAAGCGGTTGATCCCGCCAATCACAGTCCACTCCTGCTAAGAATCACGCCTGACTTCTGACTTCACTCTTGGATGGTAGATGAGGTTTTCTCCATCGCTGAACTGGTTTTAACTGCAGCATCGTGGATATATGATGAAATTGTACATGTTTAATGGCCGGGACAACGTCCGGCTCAGAGTGTTAAGCGGACGTGGCTGTGACTGGGCGGGTGTGCAGGAAATGTCTCTAAGTGGAGGTGTAGAGGTATTTCTTCTTGGCGAAGCCGCTCAGCTCGTCCTCATAGCGCGGCAGGCAGAAGAAAAGGATGGCGCAGCCGATGCAGAGGATGGTGGCGCCCCACCCGAAGCCGTAGGCCCAGGTGTAGTAGTAGGTGCCCTCGAAGATCTCCTCGTTGAACTTGACGGGGTAGACGATCAGAGCGATGACCTGGAGGACCACTGCAGGGAGACACGGATGGAAAAAGGGTCAGAGGCAAACTTCTCTGTGCGGCCCTGTGCGCTACGAGTTATGGTCATTGTAAATAGCAAACTCATTTTCTTTATTATTTTTGGTGGCAGCACCCGATATAAATTGAAAGGTTTTCACTTTTTTGTAATTCTCTGCCCATGAAGAAGAATTGAAAACTACAACCTTCACTCTGGAGCACAAATCAGCCTTTAAACTTAATGATAATCTGACATTCATTGTGATAATTATCGATAGCGACTGACAATATGTTAATATTAATTATTTTTTTAGTCTTGGGTTTAAACATTCCATCCTACATAAACACAATATAACTGTGATATAAGCATGTTGGGTTGATTTCTATGATCCACAGATCAAACAATTCTAATGACTGGTGAGAGGAAAGAACCACAAGCAGATACTGCCAGTGTGGTTGGGATCTCAGTTTTATTTGTTAATATTCTTCTCTCAGGTTTCTGATTGATACACGCGTCATTTATTGAGGCAGAGTGAGGTGAACTCTCTTCAGCACATTGACAGACACTGACACATCACAGCATCTGCGGGTTACGACTGGCTGCTTCACATGCCCGTCTTCCAGTGAAGAGCTGTGTGTGTGTGATGAGTCAGTCAGATCAACAGACAGAGCCAGCTGTTCCCATGGTAACGTCACACCAAAACCCCTCCCTTCCATCAAAAACTGCTGACGCACTTTCTGCTTTCTCCACTTCCTTTCCCTTGCACGTCCTCTATTTGTGTCAGGCGTGCACACATCATCGGGCTTTGTTGCTCTTACTTTCACATTTTTCACACCTATGACACTGTTAACCTCCACATCTGTTTGATTTTGATGACTCTGGTGATACCCCAACACACACACACACACACACACACACACACACACACATTACTAAACCACCACAACGGTGCACCTACTGCCCTTAAATGGTTTTTAGAAGACAGAAAAATAAAGTTGGGTTCACTGAATCACAAGGACTAGATGTGAATTGTGATCAGTAGGTTAAGCACGAGTTGGGCATGGTAAGGTTATGGTTAGTGTGTGTGTGTGTGTGTGTGTATGTGTGTGTGTGTGTGTGTGTGTGTGTGTGAGTGCATGCGTTTCTTACCGACAATAATCAACATTATTGCTATGAGGGGCAGAAGAGACATGTTGAGCGAGCAGCACAGAGCCACGCAGGAGAGGATGAAGGCGACGATGAGGATGAGGAGGCCGATGATCATCAGGGCAGCCACTGCTTGGGCCCAAGCTGGAGTCCAACACAAACAAACACACAAATTAGTCACGTGTTCGAGCACAGTGTGTAGTTTACATGCATTTTATGTTCTTTAGGCCTCTATAAAAATTTCAGTAATATTTTTTGCATTTATATCCTGAAACAATAATAGGATACGTTATATTTGTTTTCACACTACGTTAACACCGCTCTTTTTCCTCCTGAAGTCTCTGAAGTCTCTGAAGTCTTGCACACTGAAGCTCGAGTCTTCGTGGGATCAGTTACGACTCGGCCGTGCGCCGCGTGTCCTGCCTTGTCCTGCATCTCTCTCTCTCCCCATGTGATGCTTATCGTCATGTCAATAAAGGCGAAATGCCAGAAATGAACCAAATCCTGGGTGTTTGTTATTGAAACTAGCAGCAACATGTCTTCGTGCTCTGTTCTCATTTCTGCAGCTCGCGTGATCTCGCTCTCTCTCTTACCCAACAACATTTGTACATGACGGCACATTCCTCAGGCGTGTGAGCCTCGAGCCGATATCGACAGAGAGGGAGTGGAGCCGCCACACCCTTCACAGCACATTCACCCTCTGTCACTCCTCGACTTTCTGCTGACTTCTTCTGACCAGGTTTCACAGGACCTCTGTCATCACCAGAACATGCAGGTTGAGTTTTCTCAAAATATAAACTTGATGATAGTTATGAGTAATAAACTGGTGCAGATAATCCTAAAAAGTGTCTTCTATGTGGCTGAAGCCAAACCCACCGTGTGGATTGTCATCAAACTGTTACACACAGTTCACTGTTACTGGATCAGCCAACACCCTAAATTATTCACACCTATATGAGGGTGTGTGTATGTTCAAGAAACTTGCTTCCTACCTAAGCCTGAGGCACTTCTCTATTCATGCTCATGCACACACACAAATACTAGTTAAACAGGTTCAATCCTTTATTTTACTCACAACAATGTTTAATGGCGTTCAAGATTGCAAACATTTCACTCCAGCGTTCACATGGACTCTGCAAAACTTTCACTTCAAATTCCATGAAAACAAAATCAGGCTCAACCTGAGCTTTAACATGATAAAACCCACTAGTACAGTTTGTAAGTAGCAGCTCTTCACACACAATGATTATTAAACATGTGAAAAATAATGATACGTTTCTGGTCATTAATTAAAGTTCTTTGCTCCATGATTTTATGAATAATGAATTACATGATAACAAAAACAAATCAGTGCAATATCATCTCTAGAGTAGATGTTGTTATTAAAGTACAGCCAGACACCCACACACAAAACCCTGATTTAAATAGACAAACTGCAGCCACCATCACTGTTTCCTTTATTTATCCGTGTTCCAGATAACACTGTCCAGCAACATAACATCGCTGATGATTTCAGCTGCACAGCAAATCTCTGACTCTCCCACATAACATTTATATAACAATCACCTAACTGCAGAAATCAGCTTGCCACACCGAAAGCATCAAGAAACTCGTACTAAATGTTCTGTCTGAGCAATTTCTGTTGAAAAGAATAACACTGTTCTCCCAAAAGGGGGTCAAACATTTAAATCCAACAAAGAAGTGCCCTGCACTTTCTGCGGTCATAAACTAGAAGCATTTCTATTGCATTCCTAGAAGTTCCTGTCAATTTTTTTGTTTGAAAACAGGATTCCACAAAAACTACTGACCGATTAGCACAAAACTTGTTCGGATGTGTTATGCGACTGGGAAGAACCCATTTCATTTCAGTGAGGATCCAGATTGGCTGCAGATTCAGGATTTTCTTTTTCTGCATTGCTAAATATAGAGTTTTTTAACATTTTTGTTAATTTCTGAAAGAATAATAAAGGACGGAGCTTAATGATAAAAATCATACATATTCAGTGGACTGATATCTATGAGTGTGTGTAATTTGATGCAGATCCAAATAGAAATTGGGATCTAGTGAAATGAAATGGTTAATTGCTCTACTGAGTCACATTCCAGTTTTATTTTTTAGCATTGTTGCATGGTGTCCTCATGTCTGTACCTGTTTCCATTGTAAGTCTGGGAACGTTCTGTACACTGTGTAAACTAATTCATGTCTGGGTGTGGGTGCCTGTATGTGTCACGGGTAAACACTCCAACTGCCAGTCTCGATCATGCTCACATCACATCATCCAGTTGTTTCGGCTTCTGAATCCCACCTCTGATCAAAACTAAGGATATCCGGCTGCATTTAACACAATCAGTACAATTACTACAAGGTTTTTTGGGGTCCACAAATGCAAACACACACAAATCTCAGTACTGAGAAATGTGTAATATCTTCCACGTCTGGGGAACCTTCTGGTCTTACAATCAAGGCTCATGTTTATCAAACGTGGATAATGATTTCCTTTGGGCAGCAGGAATAAACTCAGCTCACTGTCCTCGGAACAAGTTCTAAGGTGAAATCCCGAGCAGACAAACCACATTCACAATCCTGAGGAGACTAATCTCTAAAATGTTATGACACATGGTCGGCCACTCCCACTGAACCGCAAATCTCCAGCCAAACTTTAAAGAATTACAAAGTGTGGGAACTTGGAATAAACACGGAAGTGGAGGATATCAACTGCATCTATCTAAAACTGTCACACACTTAAGACGTTGATATGAAACATTAAGATCCTTCAAACTTTTTAAGTCGTTTTTAATCAGATTGGACAAGTGATTGTGTAAATGTAGTCGTTACATGAAGGTGTGGCTCTTTACCCATTCATTCAAATATTAGCCTGGTTTTGTTACCCTGACTAACTCCCAGAAGTCGTTGCAAAGATGGCAGCCAACTGGTTTCACTCTCTCAAATATCAGATAAAAGACACAAATATAAATAACAAAGGGATACAAAAATTGAATTTCAATTTGATGACCACCTCGAGCTCTGGACAAACAAAGCTGGGTAATTTGGAACGAAAACAAAATTGGAAAAAATGGTCAATAGATTTAACAACGATGAAAATACTGGTTCATTGAGTAATTTGACAGAGTCAAATAACACAAGGGTTGGAAGTTATATGAAAAAATGTTATAATCTACTTTCCACATTTTTTCTCCATGATGCACTCATACCAACGAATGAAAACATGTTTATTCCCATTGTTCCCAACTGGAGCCTGAACACAGTGACATGGAGTCTGCTTGGTGCCAACACTCACTACATCCTACATCCGCACACCATCAATTGTGCTGCTCTTGGTTGTTTCCTCGTTTTTTTAGCTCAGAACATATAAACCTTCACAACTATTCAGGACAGAGCCCTGATTCAAGAATTCTCAGGGGAGCTCAGAGTCAAAAAGTTTCACTGATCCAGCCAATGGCCTTTTGGCAGCTGAGGCCGTCTTTTGTTTCGACTGCTTCAGACAAAAACGGCAGCAGCTCACACAAAGAAAACATCTTGATCTACGACTTCAAGCGAGACCAGAGAATTCCTGAAAAACAATGTGTGGTCTCACAAGCTCACAGGAAGTAAAGCCCTGCCTCCACAACAGTTTACATTGCGAACTGTGTGTTTGGAGTTCACGCTGATAATTTCTAAAAGGATTCTCTGCTGCTGAGGAGAGTGGAGCAGAAGAACCGTTTATTTACCGATTCCACCCAATTTAATGAAAAACCTAAGTTTCTCAAGGCCCAAGGCGATAGTCAACAACTCTCCAGATGTTAAGTAGACAGTTAAGTACGTTCACAAAAAAAACTAAAACAATAAAATGATTTCCTGTTCAGCTCTAAGTTGAGGTATTATCAATAACAAAGAAACACGTGCGCTGTAACAGCTACATTCACACATTTGTACGTCTCGATACCACTTTTAAAGGTTTTCTATATTAACAACAACAACTATGGCTGTAGTCTTACATTATATGGACACACAGTGAACTTTTGCACACAAGGTTGCTCCAACTATTTTCATTATCCACTGATGTGACGATCGTTTTCTCAATGAATCCTCTACAATATAAAATGGGAAAAAATACACATCACCATGTCTTAAGAGGACAAGGTGACGCCTTTATAGACCAAGAAAAGCAACCAACTCTCGTTCATAAGAACCTAGAAATTCATCACATTTTTGTTAGAAAAGGAGCTTAGCCTGTCAATCCATTATCAATATACCCTACACCACACTTCATTAGGTACAAATTGATCTGTGTGCCAGATTGTGTCCGGGAGTTGGCAAAGGCTCACTTCAAACAGCCCTGAGGTCGGGCTTCGATTTAACACTTCCCTTAGTGCAGAGTTGTTAACAGTCATTTATCTCAAAACCGATAATCTTTGCTACTATCGGGAATATTAGGTGATCAGAGCTTTGATTGAGGATTCTCCAGACGCACTGACACCATTAACCTGTAACAGGTAGTGAGCAAACTGGTGGAAATCATCAGAAAAAAAGAACGACTGGTCTCGTTGACGTGTTCTGCAGATCATAAAATGGGTTGAGGTGATACTAGCTCAGCGGCTTCGACAGCGTCTGATAAGAGCAACAACAGAGGCGTTGTTTGGTGGCTTTGGCTGGGGAACAACTCAAATACAAGCGGAGAGGGAGAGAGAATGAAAACAGACGTTGTTTCAGTTCACGGCGAGAGATCTTTTATTTCTGATGTCCCTTTCTGTTTAGTCATTTTATTTGAATTTCTCCTTAATGCTGTATCAGCACCACCGCCAGTGTTGACGTGTTGATATCTGCCTGAAAGGTTTGCACTCAATTCCTATAATAAAGTTAAAGACCTTTTTCAGCATTTTAAACATAAGCGTTACTTATATATACACATGTAGATATATACTTATAGATACAGCTGTGTTTAGGTATCATTTCATGTCAAAATGGCTGCTGTGAAAATAATCTATTGTTCAACGAAGCTCAGTTTGTTGTTTGGACGACACAACAGTTATAAATAGTCTTATCTGTGTTACCATGTCAGACATGCAGACATCTTAAACTCTGCTTCTCACCCTCTCTCTGTCGGGTGTAGATCACAAACTATTTAAAATATTCTTTAAGTCTGCCTGAGGTGTTCGGCTAAATGCTCCTCTAATAATAAATACGTGTTTCTCTTGTTGTGTTTTACAATAAGTCGTCGACTATAACCTACAACATGGAGGTTGTGTTTTCACCCCTGTCTGATTGTTCGAAGGAGGGTTTGAACTAAACGGATTTCCACGACGCTTGGATAAAGGATGTGATTTGGGTCGGGAAAGTACGCATTCAACTTTGGAATTTCACTTCACTTTCTTTGACGTTGTGAAATAGGGTGAAAATAGTTTGACTGTTTTCTCAGGGTATTAACAAATCTTGATGAAAATAATGTGGTGTATTTAAGGAACTGATATCTATGAAAGAACAAACCTTTCCATTATGCAAAAAACTGTTCCTTCAAATTAATGTTGTAAATATTTGTCTGGTGTAAAACTTGAGGATAAAATAAATAACTATCCCCTTTCTGTGTTTTAACTTCACTTCTTTGAATAAGCCTACAAACACCTTGTCATTCCCCACAGTAAAGGATATTAATGAGAGGGTTACTACATATGAATCAGTTGTGGGAAGTTGTTCCTTACTGTAAACAATATGTTGTGAACCTGTAAAGGCAACAGACAAACTGTAGGGTCCAAAAATCTCCAAAGTGAATTCACACAGACTTGGAATGTGTGTGTTTGTCTCATCCTACGTTGTAAATCAAGCTACGTCTTTTGTCACATTTCGCAACCTTGCTGTAGTAGTACAGCATAAATCTCTAAGTCTCGAGGAACCACAAACGATGGTCACAACTCTGTTTAAAACTTTTCTCTCTTTTGACTTTTGCCTGTGAAGCCCAGTCCTTTCCTACGATGAAGGATACTCGGTCCTATTGGGAAGAGGTAACTCTGTCTGACTAAGTCACGTAGGACTGAATCCAGCCTCATGCACACAGTGAAGACCAAAGGTCAGTTTCAGTCTCTCTTTCTCGCTCTGTCTCTCTCTTTCTCTCTGTCTCTCTATCTCTCTCTCTCTGTCTCTCTCTCCTCTGCTCAGCCCGGAGTGTCTGTTTGTGGACAGAGTTCGAATCCCTCCAGTTTTACAGAGTGTGCATGTTGAATCTAACATCCCAGTGAGACCTGCACTGGTTCAGCTGGTTTGATCAGCCCCATTAAAACATGCATTCCTCTCTGTTGTCATGCTACTCTCTGTGTGTGTGTGTGTGTGTGTGTGTGTGTGTGTTGTGTTGTGTTGTGTGTGTGTCCCACGGTGCAATCCGACACTTACACATCTCCATGAGCGACTCGCATTTCCAGTGGTCGTTCCTGCCCCGGCACTGCTCCCACATGCTGGCGTAGTGGGACTTGGCGTCCTCGTCCTCCACCCATCCGTAGGTGGCGGCGATGGCGATGATGTCGAAAATAATGGCGAAGAGCAGCAGCAGGGGAACGATCCACCTGCACCGGGGGTACGCGATCCCGCAGCGGAACATGGTGAAGGGCGGTGTGTGGAGGAAGGTGGTGGAGACCGGAGACAAGAGGAGGAAGCTGGAGACCGTCGAGTGAGCTGCTCCTGTCTGTCTGCGTGTGTCTGTCTGCGTGTAGGAGCTGAGAGGACGAGAGAGCCCCACCCTTGTGTGCTGGTGGTGCAACCTGTTCCGGGACCTGAAGAGGCCGGGCTAGTGAAAGCAGAGTGAGGTCAGGTGTCATGTTACAACCGGGAGGAACCAGGCGTGGATCACAATATTATTCACTTGTTATAACAACCAGTCGAACACATTTAACTTATTTTTTATTTAGTTTTCAACAAAACAACATGCATTTTCAGACAGTTACTTTCTTTGTCCATTTTTCAACTGTATACAATGTTGTTATACATGGTATTCAAGTACAGTGTACAATGCATATAAAGAACAACAAACATCAAACAGTGCTCACTCCAAGAGAAAAAGAGGGGGGGATAAGAATAAGAATAAATGGTTGATAACATACATAATTTATTAAATTAAAAGAGGAAAGAAAAAAGAAAAAACAAGTAAAATGAAAATAAAACCAGAGGTAAAGAAATAGTAATTGTCCACTCCACTATGTGGTTTATGCTATATATGCTTTTCAGAGAGGATGTTGTATAATGTATGTGAGTAGGGAGAGTTGACAGATAACTGCTCTTATTCACTTGTTATAACAACCAGTCGAACACCGTTTAAATATGACAATCTCTCTCTGCCCCATTTGCCTGTGCTCACCCCAACCGGACGAGGCACATGCCCCCCAACGGTTTGGGGGGTCTACTATAAATACCATATTTATAGTATTTCTCCAGCATTGTTCATTTATCAACTGTAAATGTTTATAGGTATTTGCAAAAATTTTAAATTGGAACACAAAACAACTTTAGTTTTAGGAAGAAAGAGTAATCGTTGGTTATGGGAAATATAACCCTTTTGATACATTTGTTTTGGGGCCCAACCCCTCATAGATTTGACCCACATTCAGCCCACATAAACCTATGATGGCACTTGGGCACTCCACTCCTATTTGCCGGATCTGGACAACAAGTGGGCCACAGCAATATCCCATATCAACCGAAGGTGGCCCAAGTTAGTATTGTATTATTTGGGCCATATTCCCTATTTACCATATGGGCCCCTTCAGGGTCAAATCCATTTTGTTAAGGTCACATCACTGCCTGAAGTGGCCCACATCTGTATGTTATCCTGATCCACATTGATATTGTACCCAGATGACACATTTTTATTATTTATAGTCATAATTTCTTGTTTTGATACTATAAAGTTTGTATATAATTTGTAACCTATTAAATGTTAAATAACATGTTTGTTAAAGGTTGTAGCTGCTGAGGTGCCTGATTAAAACTCTTAAAAAGTGATCATGATGGTAAACTTCAGATAAAAACTGGTACAACAGGTAGATAGATACATGCTGAGCTGTGAGAGTGAGAGAAGGAAAGACAAAAGAGGGAGAGATTCAGGACGTTCAGGATTCATCTTGCAGGCAAGAACCGTAATTATAGCTATAGACATAATTATAGTATTTCTCCAGCATTGTTCATCTGTCCACTGTAAATGCCTTTTTTGAGTGGTTTTATTCTCCATATCATTCTTGATTAATACATATTGTATTTGTTGTATGGATTTGATGGTATTAAAGCATGGCAGGTATTGCATTACTAATTAATTTATATATGGAAGACCACAATGGGAGAAAGCGTTGGATTTTATCTTTGACATTCTGCTTCAAGCTTCACAAGTACAACTTTCGCAGATTCAGAAAACATTAATATGTGATGATGTAGGTTAACATTTCCTATTTTAAATGTTAGTGTTAAAGAAACCGTTTTCTTACAGTTGGGTCACAGACGGCGTCTCTACGCCTGAACGTCAGAGGTGAGGCGATACAGGGAGTGACACCTGGATACAACCTGAGGCTGCTGTAGTCTGTCAACATGCAAATAAAACTGATGATGATGTAATATTGAGTCAGTAATTGAGACGGTGATTCACTGTGAAAAACTCCAATTCAACTGCTGATACTCTGATGTCCACAGTGCGGCGCCAGTGCAACATGTTTGCAAAACAAGATTCAAACCGTTCAATGGGAGTTCTCATTTCAAACTGATCTTATATTAAACCTTGAGAGGATATTTGTTTTATTATAAGGGATCATCTCACAGTATCTGTCTGTATCTGTTTTTGTGTTTATCTATATTTAAGTTAATGTATTTAACAGTAAGTGGTAGAATAAATACATGCTAATACAAAATAGTACAAGGTGTGCCACAGAATACTTCATTATAAAGTATTCTCATCTCCATGAATCACTGCCTGTGTATAAGACTAATTTTGTAAAAGAATGCAAAGTAAATATAAAAATTCTTACCATGGTTTGTACTATTTTATTTAGGTTTTGTCAAGTCCAGCCACATGAGCAGTGACTTATAACTTCCCTTATTAAGTCAGTGGTTAACATTATAAGGGGCTGACCCTCATTTACAGTAATAATGAGCAACAATATAAATGACTTAAAAGATACAAAACATTCAAAGATCCACAATTATTTTAAAGTAGTTAAAAAGTAACACACAGA
Source organism: Limanda limanda (assembly GCF_963576545.1). Lineage (NCBI taxonomy): Eukaryota > Metazoa > Chordata > Actinopteri > Pleuronectiformes > Pleuronectidae > Limanda > Limanda limanda. Next base: position 5,962,806 of record NC_083650.1, on the reverse strand, counting down.
ATTAAACAAGGGTGGTGTTTATTAAACATTAAATCATTGAAGGCAAATAATAGGAGACAGTTCAAAAGTACAAATATGATAATATAAAACATTATAAAACATAAATGATTCGAAAAGACACTTGTGAATCGCGTCTTTCAGAGAGATTTAAAAGAGGATAAAGAGTTTTTCAGACAGATCTCCTCAGGGCGAATCGTTCCAAAGAGTAGGAGCCCCGACAGAAAAGGCCTAGTCACCTGTGGTCCTCAGCCAGGACTGTGGAAGAGGTTTGATCATAATAAAGACCAAAGATTATCACAGAGGCAACGTAAGAAGGAAGAATCCAAATGAGAGCTTTGTGAATAAAAAGATATAACAGCCAATCGAGTCAGAGGAGACCACCCAGCTTTAACACACAGGATGTAAAGATGAGTGTAAACATCACAGGGGCAGAATGACGAGGTTCAAGCTTAAAAACAGATGCAAACCTGAAAATCACATCATCAGCTTCAACTTCAATTTTCCAACAGAGGACAGGAAAGTACTTCAGATAAGTTGGTCAGGTAGTCAAAGGTATTCATTATACTCTGTGACATTTTCAATAATGGATTAAAAGCAGAGACATGACAGTATTTTTCTTTCATTACTTTAAAACCTTGGTTTTATGTGTGTTCAATTCAAGTATAAGACCTTTAAGTAAAGTGTAGTGAAGGTCAGAGCACTTAAATCTGGCTGGGAAGGGAAGTAAGCAGTTTTTGGACAGTGTGGCGTATACGTTACATCGCGTTGAGCTGAATTTGCCGAGTGGACTCTGGAATGTGTTGCATTATGGGCTGTTATTTATCTGTGCAAAAGTAAATACACAGAAAGTAAATAAATGGGGGAGGAAAACTGTTCTCCAATCTCAGTCTCTGTCAACAGCCAGAAAGCATCAGTGTCATTGAGTATACTGTGTCTCTCTGTCCTCCTCTCTTCCTGTCCTCTGGGCATCACACAGTGAGAAATCTGGCCAGTCCTTGTACGAGCAGCAGTTTGGCTTCACTTACTGGAAGTGTTGCGTTGATAAGCAGACTGTTGTGCTCTGGGACTTCATTCTTACACTGTATTGTGCTGGCTGCTTTAGTAATGTGCATAATCTGTTTACACGTAAACTTATCAGGGTATCTCTCACATCCTTTTCCTGTTATGCTCTGCTTCCCTCTTCTCCTTAACTTTCTTGACCCTCTGCCGGTGATTTCTTTGATTTCAATGTCGCATCAGCTCTTCTGTCAAAGCAGCTACATTAGAATTGAGGGTAAATGACGTGTAGTGTGAGCTTCAAGTTGAGGGAAGTCAACTTGACAGCTTCATCCCATCGCAAGTGTAAGGAAACTGTTCTCTGCTTGCAGCAGCTTTAATTATTCACAGATTTTTCTCATCCTGAGCTTGTTTCCCTTCAACTGTGAGTGCAAAACTTTAGGTCTCTCCGTCCCGTCTTCCCCTTGATCTCATTGCAGACTCACGGGAGATAGGTGTCCCTGCTTCTGCTGGAGGTTCTGCAGTCCTGGTATATCAGAGTCAGCCTGTACAGGTTCAGTATGACCACCAGGAAGTTTTTGATGGCGAAGAATCCCAACATCTGGTGGAAGACTTTGAAGTAGATCATGACGGTGAGCCTGACCACCAGGAAGGGTCCGTCCTGGATGAACAAGGCCTCCATGATGCTCCACATATCTCTGCTGTGTTTGGTCAAGAGGGAAGTCTCCTGGACGCCCTGCTCATTCTCCATGTCCGGCTTGGAGGTCACCACTTTTAAAAATAAAGAGATAAAAACACAAGATGTTGACGTTGGAAGGAAACTGAGAGCAGGAGTAATGTGTTGCACTCCGCATACCAGCTTTTACTGCTATTTTTGGATGGAAAACAACTGCTTTATACAACTGCTTCCAAGATAACATTAAGTGTTTGGGGAAAAATGTCATTTAGGTAAGTTAACTTATCTTAATTTATCTTATCTTATCTTATGTTCTATCAATGATTATCTTTCTTGTATTTTAATTTTAAAAAAAAAGGTTTTGTTCCACAATGTGAATAAACGTTGAAGAGCACAACCTTAACACAAGGTTCACTTAGTAACTGGCTTTCTGTCATATCACATGATCTTCATCGGGAATCAAGAACAAACTGTGAACTTTTACGACAATGGGCGAGAGTTCCCTGATAACAGAGCTCAACTCCATCAACTAATGAAGAGCCTGTGATATGATCGAGAGGGATTTCGGTTGAAAAGTAGATGAAACTCTGACGTGTGAACACAAAAAGACTTACACCTACTTATGAAGATAAAAATACCAACACACACTGTACATTTCAAGCCCTCCTCCTCTGCCTTGCATGCAGTCTCTCTCCCTCAATGTGTGTGTGCATGTGTGTGTGTTCTGGAACCGGAGCAGTTTTCCTGCTCCGTCCCATCCTGTGAAGGAGACTTTTACTAAACCCCAAACAAAATTTAGCTTGTTGCCTGAACCCTTGCATAACCCGCTCTCCTCTTCCTTTCCTCTTCCTCTTCCCCCGTCTCCGGACCTTCGCCCTGTCAACCCTGCTCCTCTGCTCCTGGACCCCGCTCGGCTCAGCTTCCTTTCCCCCCCGACACATTGCTTGGCTCCGCCCGAGCTTTTCCCCTATACTCAGCATAGGGGGAAGAGCTGGGGCCCCCTGCCCTGCTCAAATCCCATTGCTTTAACCCTGCAAGAAATATTCCTCTAACCATCCTCAGCCTCCTTGCCTCCGTGGGATTTAAACTTGGGTTCGCTGGCCTTCACAGAACACAATGAAAGGAAGAGTCGCTTAATTTATAAACTGTAGTGTGCATTCAAACACTAAGTGCTCTGTGCATTATGAAGGTAGACTCATAGATAAGAATCTCAACATCTATTTGTGAATTATTCAAGTCAAGGTTATGAATAATTGAGATCATTAGTGTGAGTTGTCTTTTCCGAGAACAAAGTTCTGCTGTTCCTGATCAGACTAAACTCTTTCTTCATTCTTTCATGAAACCTCTGTTGTTTTAACTTTCAGAAAAACAACAAACAAAATGACTATCCTTGGGCCTTTGACTGATAATTATTTCCCATAATCGGCCAAAGATAAGAAGTGGACACGAAATGTAATAAACATGTGAGACTGGATTTCCTTTTTAAGACTTTCTGCATTTATAGAAACTGCTGGAGTCTCCCAGCCTTTCCTGTTGCTCATTTCTGTTTTTAGAACTATAGGTCGAAAAGTAGGGACCTTCCCATATCTCTGACAGGACTCTTGTGGTTTATTCAAAGCTGGGGGACATTCATTGGACTTGGCCACAGATAGAAAAGCAGCTAAACTAACTCTCAGTGTTCACATACAGAACTTGTGTGGAAACTTGACTTTTTGGGATGTTTGACCAATTTCTAAACACGTTGTTGAGATGGTCCCACAATGGGAATGGGATGCGTACAACAACAAACAGCTGCAACTGCTTAGTACGTATCAGAGTTATTGGATTACCAGAATGAAGCACTCACCGGACAAATGTAAGGGGAACTGCAACATGCTCCAAGTCCATACACCTAAAATAACGTAGACCATCGCACGACTGTCTGTGTCTCTGCACACGGAAACATAAAAGTTAGTAGTTTCAGTAAACTTTGCAGATTTGACATGTGGGCACAGATTGGGTAACTTCATTTGAAACCTGCTTGAGTTCTACGATGTACACATAAGTGTGAACGTACTCATGCACAGGGTGAGTGTCGACGCCCATAAATCTATGAAACAAGTACGGGAAGTAACATGGCCACCCACTTGACGTCCGTGAGCGTCTCACTCGTAAATTCAAGGATGTCCGCGGCCGTGCCGATGAAGATCAGGAGAAGCTGCGAGAGTTCGTCGCGGGTAACTCCGCCCCCCAGGGGGAGCAGCCACTTCCCCACGATGAGGAGGATGAGCAGGATCTGGTGGAGAGCCAGGATCCATTCGTTGGGGCAGAAAGATGACAACGTCTTGTTGATACGCTGCTGGTGTAAAAGAGACATTCAGTCATTTCTTTGTTGACACTGTATTCCCATGAACCCCAAAGGTGGCCCGCACCTTTCACACATTCACATCCAAACTGAGATCTCTGGAGCAGCAGCCAGAGGCAGGATACAACACGTTACTGGAATTCCTCTGCACGGATCACATATCTTTGTTTATAGCCCTTGTCACAGAAAGTTCTCAGCATTGTCATCAACGTCTTCTACGTGCATGGAACTGCTTTTTCCGTCCTGAAATACTTCTACTGTATTTTTTATATTGTATTTGTTTGGCAGAATGTTCTCGAGGAATGTTTGGATGCTCTCACTGGGACATTTGTGTTTTCTGGAGAATGTCTGGAGATCACTTTAAATATTGTTTGTTTGAGGCACGCAAGGCCAAAAGTTATAATGTCAATGTGTGTTTTCTATGGGAGGTCACATGCATGATTATTTCTGTGCCAGGGGGTGGGTGACTTCCTGGAGTCTGAATGCCCGGCAGCCTCAAGGTGATGACGTGACACTGAACGTGAAAGAAATCCTAGTTTGCTGTTCATTGGAACTGTTCATTGGTTTCACTACCCCTATATCTCCAAACTACCCTGTAAGAGGTTTCTTAGAAATTCACTGTGAGAAAAAAAAACCTGAATCACCCTTCTCTTGTATTCTACTATCAAAGCCAAAGTGAAGAGTAATGATCTTCTTTTTTTTTACCTTCAGGTAGTCCAGGTCTGTGAAGTTCCCGAGGGTGTCGTTCGTCATGAATGTTCTGAGCACGCTGTCAGAGTCAACTTTTTTGCACTGAAAAGAGACGAGGAGGAAAACGCTCATACTTCTCTCTTGGTACAGCAAATAATTTAAAATTAAGAATCAATAAATTAATCAATTATCAACTGCAACTTTATGTTAGCGCCCTCCAACATCTGTTATTAGATTAGGTTTGGAAGAAATGAGAACTGCTGTTCTGAAGTGTTACACGCTGACTAAGAGTTTTTTGTTTCTGTTGTGGAGAACCTGAGTCTCGCTGTCCTTGGGTTCGAGCTCCAGGAGCCAGATGGATGGAATGATACTGATGAGGAACATAAAGATCGGAGGAGAGAACCTGAAAGACAACCAGCACAGATTCATAAGGACATATGGAATTAACGATGAATAATGAATATGCAACACCTTCGATAAATGATCCGCTGATCCAGACTCAGCCGTGGCGATGTAGGAGATGGTTGCATTATAGGGAGGAGGATATACTCACTAGTACTTTTACTTTACTTTACTTTAAGTACATTTGAGTAACATAAGATTTTTAGTTTAACCTTGTATATGTTTATACTGTATTCTGGACATTTTTTATTTTCATTCTATATATATATATTGTGTGTGTAATGGGCCTAATGCGTTGCTGCGGTAACAGGAATTTCCAGTTTGACTACATTCCCCTGGCGACAAGCTGCTTTAGACTCATCTTACTTGTTTAACAACAGAGCTAAATAATTTCATCAATAAGAAAAGTGATCACCATTCACAGCCACACAGCTGCATATTTCATTTCTTTCACTTTAAAACCTCAGGATGCTCCTGTACAAACATCTGTTTCTTGTAAATGTTTCATAAATGGGCGTTTGCTTCTCAAATGTTATACTTCAAAAAAATAACTGTAGGTTACATGTCAAGAAAATGACGTTCATTCATGGAGGGAGACGGTTGAAAGTTGACTTCCAGGAATAAAAAGTTAAGGGGCAGGACCCCTCCTCAGTGTCCCGGGGGAGGTTAGACAATAGCAGCAGCGGGACGAGCAGGATGCAGGGTCCCTACAGGCTGGGGGGTGGGGGTCGACTGAGGGTATCAATGCATTCCATCATGTACAAATACAACAGTTAGACAAGATTCAACTCAATAACAGGCTGCTGTTTATTCAAATACCACAACACTGCATCTCACCATTTGTAGTCTTCTCCCCTCCGCCTCTTCAGGGTGATGATCATTTCCAGGACGAGCGGCAGAAAGAGGAAAGTCAGGAGCCAGTAGTTCGGATCTTTCTTCACCCATGTCACCCTCCACACCCCGGCCAGGGAGACGAGGACGAACAAGCCCCTGGTAATGATCGCACTTATGAACTTACACAGGCTCATCACTCAGGCTGGTTCCAGATCAGCTCTACACAACTGCGGCTCTGCAGCCGAACAATACACCAGAGTGTGCAAACAATACACCAGAGTGTGCAGAGAGAGAGAGAGAGAAGGGCAGAGAGAGGGAGGTAGAGAGATAGGAGAGAGAGAGAGAGAGAGAGAGAGAGAGAGAGAGAGAGAGAGAGAGAGAGAGAGAGAGAGAGAGAGAGAGAGAAAGGGAGAGTGAGAGTGAGAGAGAGGGGGGAGAGAGAGAGAGAGAGAGAGGTGCATGAAGTTTTCTTACCAAGTCCCCAAAGTTGAAGCTCCGCCCACACAAAGAGTTTTTGACAGTGACCGTGAATTTCTACATTTCCAAACTTTTGTTAAATCTGTAAGTTCCTACAATGAAAAAACATTTTCCAAATAATAACTTACGAACTCTTAATGATGACTTACTAAGAAAAACTTAGTATCTCAAAAACAATGAGTCAATATCTTATCTTTAAATAAATTATCTAAAAATAATGACTTGGTATCTTTAAATAAATTATTTAAAAATAATGACAAAATACTATATTTACTGTAAAACTACTGACATACTAACTCAATTATTACCTGAAATAAATGACTTATTTTCTCAAAAAAAATGACTAAACATATCTAAAAAATAATAAATTACCTTCTCAAAATGATAAGATTAAGATTTTTTATTTTATCATAACAATTACTCATTGTAATTTCCTAACATAGCAGCCGTCTCTTTTTCTTCCACCGGCAGAAATGGGTCAGATAGGTGCTTGACATATCAGGACTCGATCAGCCGCTGTCATAACCGAGTGAAATATCTTAGAAAAGCTCATTCAGCTTATTCAGCGATTCAAAACTGAATCCACGAGAGCAGCTCGAACTCTGCCGAGTGCCCAGCAGAGGGCAGTGTCACGTAACCTATTCATTCACAAGGACAAACATGCTGGAGAGCACTTCCTGTGACGCTCTAACAGCAGCCAACTGTAATTTATGACCTGGACCTGAAAAAGCATAATAGAAGCTGATAAGAGGCAGATCCTCCCAGTACAATCACACAAAGCCAGTGAGGGAAGGAGAAGTGTGTAGAGAACCGTCCGACAGCAATAAGTATAAACTATTAATCTAACGTTAGTAAAAGTACACAGGCATTATCAGGGAAATGTATTAAATTTACAATTACAAATACACCAACATAAAATCAGCTGTATCCTCTATAACTTTAGGTAGTCCAATGTATCCTGTTATTGTAGGAGGAGCATACATAAATCATATTTTACTCAGAAATGAAAAAAATGTCAATGAAAGAACTTTAAACTTGTATTTTCAATCAGTATTTAAGTAAATGCACTTAGTAACTTTCTACCAATGTAGGGTTTATCCTTACTAATGACCATATTTGTAATAAATGTATATTGTAAAGTTTGTACATATGACATACAGATAATATTTACATACAAGCTCACCAAAAATAGTTACAGTAAAACATACACGACGTCCTTTAATGAATTATTAATCTGTTCTTTCCGGAATTTTTCCTCAGTCACAAAGGTTTGTTGAACATTAAACCGTGATCATGGAGTCGAATCACAAATCCCATTATCTCCCCATGCAGGAATACACAGATACAATACATACATACACACACACACACAGACACACAACACACACACACACACACACACACACACACACACACACACACACACACACACACACACACACACACACACACGCATACACACACACTTTGCCCTACTGAATGCTGAGTTGATTTCTATTCAAATCAATTGAGTGAGGGAGGGAGGAAACAGTAGAAAGGCCTGTGACCTTGGACGGGAGACAAGCGTTTTCCTGTCTTTGTTCCAAATTGTCCATCATCATCATCATGCCTCGGTTTGCATCACGTGAAATCACAATGAGGATTTCAGACAAAGCCGCGCACATGCAGGAAAAGAGTTATGTTACATCCTGCACCACAAAAAGAACAACATTGTGGCTCGAGTTTTTGAAGAAACCACCGATGTGTTTTTGTGTTTATCCGGCTTGCCTCTTGCCAAACTACTGAAACAAGCAGGAGTGAAAGAAAATCAAAGCAGTGTTAGTATCGAACGCTCTCGTGAAAACACTGACTGATTCTGTGAGAGAGATGAAAAGAGACAAACGCTGCTCTGTTGACCAAGACAGGAAAGTGATCCGGAGTCAACCACCCCCCCCAGGCCGGGTGTCACCCAGAGATTCTGTGTGAAGGTTCTGTTCGACGCCCTGCACCCTGACAGAAACGGCCAAGGGGCTCAACGGTGATTCCCTCTGTGCACTTGCTTCAAAACTCATGTAACTGCAGAACAGTCGTCTCCATGAAGAATAAAATGCAGCATTATTCTGCATCAGTGTGGGAAATATTGCTGGTTAGAGATCGTACCAGAACTGGTTCAGTGAATCTGCAAACCAGAAGAGATCATGACACTCTGTGCTCGCGACGCTTGATTCCACAGTTGCATTACCAGAATATATCTAAGCACTCTGACTCCGTCTTCTACCTTTGAGAGGCGGGAAGGTGCAGAGCAGCACAAGCAGCACAACACAAGCACAACACAACATGTTAAGCTCTGTCGCCTTCATGGGGTCTGAGGTGACTGCGGTTGACATCTGAGGAAAACAACCTCAGGAGGAATCCTGATGCAGCTGAGATTGTGTTGGTTGGATGAAGGGTTGGTGCAGTGGAGATGTTTTTATTTTTGACGGCATTCATACGGTAACTTCCTTTGTAGGGGATTTTGGTTTTATTGATTTTATTCTGGAATATATTGGCTACAATTTTGTCACGTCTGACTGAAATAAAACACTGGTTCACAAAATTCTGTTTTTACTGCATGGCAATCGTTTGTTTATTATTTTTATTTTTTATTGTTGCTGATAGGTTTTGTATTGGAATTTTGTGGCCCTGTCATGTTGAGGGGAAATTGTCAATAAGTTGTCCATCCTATCCATCTACCAAGAAGGACCCAGAGGAAACCCATGCAGACAGTGTGAGAACATGCAACCCCCAGATAGAAAGGGATTCAAACCAGAAAAGATAAAAGAAGCGAAACGTCTGTGTCATTCATTGAAAGTGCAGTATTCTATCCGTCTATTTGAAAATCAAGGTTTGCTTCTAAAACCTGTTTTTTTCCGTCTCCCAGAAGAAAAAAAATCCTTAAAATTAAAATCAAAACTTCTACTTAAATTGTTATTATGCTTCAAACCAGAAGTTTGGATGTCACGTGACCATCATCAGGTCGTACTTCTCTAACAAGGTGAAGAAAACTAATTTGTGACCCAAAGTGCTTTCATTGCTTCTGTTTGACAAATGTGAAGTTAGCACTGTTGCTAATGATAGTTTGCAGTAAAGTAAAGTAACAATAATGATGAGGCAGGGGTCTAGAAACGTAGGTCCCAGGTAAATGAGGCAATGATCAATACCAAACCAGCATATGGGGTTTGCACATAAGTAAAATATGCTCTTTATGGTGTGTGTTTGTGTTAAAGATACACAAATATATGCATTTTGGTATTGTTGTCATCATATAATATCTACTTCTACCATCTATCTCCTGGTTTCAAAGCCCTGCGGCCTTGGTAAAACACATGTTGTACAAATCTGCAAACCCTCACAGATGAATTTGTTCCAGTCTCAGCTGAGTCTCGTCTGACGAGCTGTTTGAACGGCTGCTGTCATCCTGAAACGCTTCAGACATTTAAACTGTAAAAGTAACAGCACCCTGGGAATCTGCTAATTATTAAATAACATCAGAGGTATTTCAGTTTTTTTACCTGAGCTTGATATAGTCCATCATTTATCATTAGTATGTGACCAACAGCTATGCCTCTCTCAAGACTGGCTAATTAATAACATGGCGATTATGTTCCGCTGTAAATTACCCTTGTAATCCAGTGTAATACATCTGTCACCAGCGCCCTGTTCTTACCGCTGCATCCCAGCAGGTGGCGCTAACACCACAGTCTGCAGACAGAGTTTAATCTGACGTTTATTATGGCTACAGACAAAAGGTGCAGCACAATGTCAACAGGAAGAGTGTTGCTTCATTTACAAGCCATTGCTCAACGTGTGTGTCAATGTATTTTCAGGGATGCAGAATGTTTTTGCACAGTTCAGTGAATGCAACTCATATTTTCCACAAGAGAAGAGTCACTAGGCTGCATCCTCTCGTTGTTTATTCAGTGAATTTCAGGGATGCTGTGCCTGATTTAAACCCACGAAAGAAAATAAAGAAAACCACAGTGGATTGTTCATAAAATACAGGATTTTATTACACTATATATTCTTTGCGTTGCAGGTCAAAGATTTCTGGAACTGGCAGGTTGGTGCAGTGAAGCTACTTAAATATTATCAGTGAATTTCCAAAATTCAGACTGAAGCACTGGAAAGAAAACTTATGAGCATGAACAGTAGCTGATTGTAAAGGCAAAACACTAAACAATAGTTTTTTATTGGTTTATTTCAGTCATTTTGTATTTCTTTTGTCATTTTAAGTGATTGGTAGTACTTTTAACCTTTAAAATATCCTTTTACAGAGTCTTTTAAAGTGTTTTAGAATATTTTTTCACTGTTTTCTTATCTTTTGAAAGTTTCTTTTGTCTTTATAGGTGTTTTTAATTTTTACTTTTTCCTCTTGAAGGGATTTGGAGTCTATATATGAGTCTATATATCTGCACCTCCTCAGCCTCTTTAATATCCAAACATTGTACTGCTTTCATTTGCTGTGATTTTAAAGCAGTTTGGCTCAACTCCTGCTGTTTGTCATGTGCTATATGAATAAATCTGACTTGACTTAAAAACACAAAGACGACGGTCGGTGATCACCCAAATAAAACACAGAGTGACACTTGAAGCAGTTCATGCAGGGAGCAGGTGGCTAAACGGTCACACAGCTCCGGCCTTGATTTTCTCCCCCTCATTTCAAAAACACTGTTTTGACTCACAGGCCTTGTGTCGAGTCACACATGTCGAGCATTTGCATGGGAGAAATTGGACTTAAATGGGTAACACATGACTCATTCTGTCTCAGCCTCGACAGCTGCAACAGGCCAGGCACTTATTGGACAAATATGATTCGCCCCCAGAACCCAGCGAGGCTTCAAAGCTTCTTTTTCCAGAGTGGAATCTTTGACGTAAGCCCCGACAAATAAAGAGACACTGACGGAGGTTCAGTGTGAAACATAACAGAGTCACATTCTAAACCATATCATGGAGGGTTCACATCACAAGTATTTCAATCGCTGGATTTCTGTCTGACCTTTTTCCTGTGGAGAATTCTGCACTAGCAATCAAATCAAAAAGTGCTTATTTCCAGTCCTGTGCAGCGTGGAGCTTGTTGCTGCTTGGCTCACATTCCCTGTTCGGTAAACAGCCCACAGATGTTTTACATTGATATTAACAACCTTAATTTGTCCTGTGCAGAAAAAGGCCAAGCATAGCGTGGGGATTAAGTTCTCAGCCACGTATCACACACAGCCCAGACAGCAATCTCATTTAGCTTGAGTGAAGTTTACAGTGAGTGGGTTTTGTACAGGTCATTAGTTGTCTCAAAATACCACCACCCCCCCTGTCACCATAGCAACTTCAAGTGACTGCTAAATTGCCTTATAAAAGGAGATAAATGATGAATGCTGAGAGTTTATTTTCCCGGGCTCTGAATAAAATACTGCATTTTCTCTCTTCTGCAATGGAAACAATTTAGCAGTTGTCATTCATATTTCACAATCCGTCCTCGGCCTCCGTCTTTAACGAGGCTGATTGCTCTGCGGATACATCACAGCCTGGGATTGCACAGATTACAGCAGTGTTGCACGTACGACAGCTGAAGCCGGTTGTTCGAGGCAGAATATCTTATGAGAAATCTCGCAAAAGAAAAAACTGCTTGTGTAAGTGGCTGCACTGTAATTGCCTGTATACCCACACGGTTATTTGACATAAACATAACACTGAGCTCCCGGCCCCCGATGGGAGGATGACACACACCAGAGCATAATCTGATTACAGACGTCTGCTGACATTTATGCCCATTTTAATAACAATCCCGTGTTTTGACAGGAGAAGGGCTTCGCACAGATGGTGAAATGCTCAGGTCTCTGTCCTCTGTGACTTCATAGTCGATGATAGTTTGACCACCGGGTGCAATAAACTGAAACACACAGAGCAAATCATACATGTCGAGATCAGGTTCTGTGCAGATGGATTCCTCAGATGTTGAAGTGACACGGTGACTCCTCTGCTTTTAAAAAGAAAAGCACATATTCTTTTCTTCTTTTTTTGGGGGCTGTAAGTCTCGCTCCCTGCACTGAAAACATCCATAACTCACAGGCTGCTGTAACTCAATGCAACAAAATGCCTTTTCAATCACTCTCATCTTTTATAGTTATACCCATCAGACATTTACATAAATGCATTATTCATGGGTCTAATCCTGGTTTCAGATGGGGAGATATAAAATGGGACTGTGTGTATGTGTGTGTGTGTGTGTGTGTGTGTGTGTGTGTGTGTGTGTGTGTGTGTGTGTGTGTGTATGTGTGTGTGTGTGTGTGTGTGTGTGTGTGTGTGTGTGTGTGTGTGTGCGCCTGCATGTCCTGATGTGTATGCAGATGGGATGAAGCGGCCTATTTTGTTTGTGGTTTGCACATTTCTGATTCAGCTGAGCACTCTCCATCAATGAGGCAAATTTACATTTGCGGCGGCAGTAACAACCTGAAACCCACAGTGATGTTAACACTTCTATACACTCCAGTTCACGTCGCCCTGCTGCATGATTACATTTGTGTCGCGCTTAATAAAATGACTCACTTGACATTATCAAACAATTCAGCTGTAATAGTGGCCCATGAATGTGAAATTGTGTTTTGCAGGCAATTAGTTCATTGTCCAGGCAGCCATTCAGACCAGTGTTTGCCTTATGAATAAACTATTCCTATAGCACACATTTATAAATACGTTATATAAGATCTGATCAATAGGCACGGCCATTATTGTTTTGTTTGAAATTATGTTGCACGCTGTAATTGAAAAGGGTTGAATTGCAGAAAACCATAAATTACGCATTAAAACGTGATGAGGTTCGGGAGCTTGGATAAACAAGTGTTAAATCAGATAAGATCAAAAAGTTGGAGTTGTTTTTCTGCTTCCGAGCTGCTTTCTGTTCTGCTGTGAACAGTAATAATCCGCACAGTGCACTGCATGTGGTGGCTGCTTTGATGTTCTGAGGATATCACTGCATCACAGATATTTATGAGCTCAGTCGGTTAATATTCAGCTTGTGGTACACCGGCTGACACCTGCTAACACACAGAGAGCATCTCAAACAGCCTCCAGATGAAAACCTCCAACTGAAGTCCTGATTAGAAACTGATTCTGTCCATAAGCTAATTGGATTCCTCGTGCCCGAGCCGTTCACTGTCGGCGGACCCTTGTGCGATGGAATGGAGAGAAATGCAACACCGAGTTATAATGAGTCTAAGAGGCTAAAATTAGCTGTGCAACTTCACCCACGTCTCCTGTTACCTTTCCTCCAGTCGTGCTGCAGACGAGAGGCATTGTCGTGTGATTACACAAAGACACAGGTGTAGAGTTACAATTCACACCGGTTCCCATGGACAAATTTACGTGATGGGTTTCTAATGTCCGGGGGTTTTCCACTGAAGATAGATGGATATCTGCAGTCTAATGCAATTGTGCAATTGTGCATGTGGAATTAGCGGGAGATTGGGTTTGTTGTCTTAATTTCTCAGAGGCTTTATTGCTCCGGTCGTGTAGATTTTCATGATTCCTGGTGTTCCCATTAGAAATGTGGATCCCAATATCCTGCTGAAAGTTTTTTACAGTATTTAGAAGTGATGGTTATGCATGTAAATCCCTACACTGTCCAGCACTGCTGAATAACTCTGACTTCCCCTTTAAGGCTGTTTCTAACACCTAATTAGATGATTCATGTAGTAAATGTGAAGGCTTTAGGTGTTTTTACCCTTTAATCATTTCCTCCTCTGTTCTTAAAGCACATTTTGAGATGTGATATCTTGTTTTAAAACACTGAGGGAAAGTAACAAAGTACATTTGTAACATATTGTCAATTCTTTTCTTCTATTCACCACTCCAGTTTATTCTTGCTCGTACCAAAACAAAAGACTGAAATAAGCTCAAATGTAAAATGTCATATATGGAACATATGCACATGCAGTTCTCAGAGTCAACTGTATAGAAAATACTTAGAATTTACTGCATATTCAATTGCAATAGTTGGTAAATTGATTGATTTGCCCATCATTCTTGGTTCCAGGTTCTCAAACATTGTTGGTTTAATTGGTCTTATATATCAACTATCTGTTGGTTCTGGTGAGTTGTTCAGACAGAGTTAATGGGCTCAAGTAAATTGTGAAAGATATTTTGCCGTCTCTTCGGATGTTTCACAGACTGAATGATTCATTGGTGAACAGATTAATCATCGTCTGCACTCACTGGAGCTCATTCCTGGATCGGGCCCATGAGCCAGATCCTCTCCAACATTTAATGTCTTCTTTCTTGAACCATACTGCATATTACACCAGGTTTTGAGTTAATCTGTTCTGAAGTTTTAGTGTTATCCTGCTAATAATCAAACAAACAAGTTAACATACAAAAGCCAATGAAAATATAACCTTCATGGCGGATGTAATAACATTAAAAGTTATTAGTTGCAGCCCTGTATTGAATTATTTTGTTATTTCTATATAATTATTAGTTTGTTTTCATGTATTGACCTCTATTTTTAAATTATTGATTAATCAGACATTTATTTTCTTGATTAATTGTCAAGTCTCCAAAAGCCCAAATGTCTTCGGTCAACCAATCTGTTTATCACCTGTATCAACAATCATTTCAACCATTTTTTAAACTGTGGAGTCAAAAACTGTTTTTCCATGAGACCGCTTCTATTTAAGTTCATCTCTTCAGCCGTCTGCCAGTGGATTTCCTACCTGTGGCTTTGTGGTGGTTAAATAGGCAATTGTATAAAAGTAATTCTAACTGCGTTTCCATATTCACCGTTCAGACATGTCAGCATATGGTCACAATTATGTCAGAATATGCTATTGTAATGTTTTTTTTGCATTGCTTTGCTGCGGCTGAACGTGGAACCCCAGCTCTCCGGTCAGAGGCGGCGTTCCAACCACATTTGTGGCGCCCCGCTGAGGCCGCCTCATTATGTGGAACGTGAAACACCTGTGCCGAGAAATAATGCTTCGCCACTTATCCAGTCGTTTCTGCTCTGAGCAAGTGTCTGCCCGAGATGTTTCTATCCATTTTTTTTTTTTACATTTCAAGGCTTTTTCCTATCAGGCTTCCTCGCTCACTCGGCAGTCGACACATATTAGCAGTGGCAAGAGACGTTTCAATGTCACAGCTCTGGGAATGAAACAGAGAATATAGTGAGTGATCATCTTTCACTCTGCGAAAAAAAAATCAAACGCTAAACTTTTGAGCAGAAGTGGAAAAATAAAGTGAACTGAACCTGAAAGACTCACACTCACGCAGGCTGCACTTAAATCAGGTTGACTTCAGAATCTCCAAAGAGGATTTGAGCTGTCACACTTTAACGTGGATGTGGTGAAACACATTTAATTCCGTCAAACACGAGTCATGGTGCATTACTCCAGCTACTTATTTGTCTGTAATGCAGAGGATGTGTGGGACCATTACTCGTTGATTCCTTTCACACTTCGAGTTCCTACCTTTTGTCAAGTCAACGTCCTCTATTGAATGTTATCTCACCACGAAGACAAATTGAGATAAAGAGACGCAGCTGAGATTGTAAATTGAGATTTTATGAATCCGCCGGCATGGCTCAGTTCTAAATAAGTACAGATGATATTTTGATATCACATCATCACAGTCACGTCTCTTTTGCTACACAACACGCCTTTTTCAATTTACCTCAGATTTCTCACAAGGAGCCACGTTCACACCAATTCACATAATTGTCGGCATCAAACCGTTGCAGCCACTGCTGGGCTCTGGTCTTTGACAAGCAAACACTTGCAATTGCCAGATAAGAGCTCGAGTGGTGCCATTGATTAACCAGGGACTTCATTATTGTGGCTGCCATTAACAATGCAACCCCATTGATTCTGCCACTGAAATGGCTGTGAGAGAAATCAGGAAAGATAACTCTGAGGGCTGCGGTTTATATTGGATTCTCTGCAGGAATCCTAACGCTGCTGCAGCCGCATGTAAGACAATGAGCCTCTGTGTAATTCACCTTTTACTCCCAACCGGCCCGACGCTGTGAACTGCTTCTTAAAATATCAGAGTGTCACAGAACCTCGCCTCGTATTTCAGTATTAATACATAATGTTCTGCTGCTTTCAATCCTGTGAGCTCTGGTGATGGCCTGCGTTTGTATATCTTGTTTCCAATAACATACCACAACATAACATAACCATATAATATGATACAATGTATGATAAGATCTGATATGATGTATGATGTTATATAACATGATACCATAATATGCTGAATTATCAACCGATATAACAGGTGTAAATGATTATTTATGAGCTTTGGTTCAAGTGATTCTTCGTCATCAAGCTCTGGTAACATAAAATAACACAACATAACCTAACACAACATAACACAACATAACACAACATAACATAACATAACATAACATAACATAACATAACATAACATAACACAACACAACATAACATAACATAACATAACATCACACAACATAACCTAACATAACATAACACAACATAACATAACACAACATAACATAACATAGCATAGCATAGCATAGCATAGCATAGCATAGCATAGCATAGCATAGCATAGCATAGCATAGCATAGCATAGCATAACATAACATAACATAACATAACATCACATAACACAACATAACACAACATAACATCACATAACATAACACAACATAACACAACACTACAAAAAACAACACAAAACAACATAACATAACATAAAACAACATAAAACATAACATAACATAACATAACATAACATAACACAACACAACACAAAATAACATAACATCACATAACACAGCATAACATAACATAATATAACACAACACTAAGAAAAACAACACAAAACAACAAAACATAACACAACATAAGATAAAACAACATAACACATAAAATAATACAACATAACACAAAGTAACAACATAACATAACACTTCAAAAACAACACACAAAAAACAACACAAAACAACATAAAATATACAACATAACATAACACAACATAACTACATAACATAACACAACATAACTTCACACAACATAACATAACACAACATAACATTAAACAACATAACACGTAACACAACATAACTAAACCAGCATAAAACAACGTAACAGCATAACAAACACAACATATCATATATATGTATAGGTATATGTATATAGATATATATGTATATGTACATACATATTTATGTATAGGTTAATGTATATATATGTATAGGTAAATGTATATACATATACATACATGCTGATGCCCACTGATGAAACGAGTGATTATCTCTGAGCCTTTATGTCACTGAGTGTTCTTCATCAGTATCTGTTTATCTTGAGGAGAGAATCATTCATAACAGCAGCAGCAGCAGCAGCAGCAGCGGAGGAGTCAGTTCGACATGAAAACACTTTAGTGGAAGTGAATCAATGCGCCTGTTTGCTCTGCTCGTCATTTCTGGAAAAAAAGGCGCATTGCGTAATAGTGCACTTGAAATAGCTGGTGTCAGGAGGAGGCCTGTGGCGCTGCTCAGGCTGTGTGATCTGAGAGCTGGAGAAATGCAGGGCACAGGGTGGACCTCAGAGGGGGGAACAGCGCCGCGGTGTGGACGGGGCCGGTACTGCTTCACAGGGACACATGAATCACTCCAGACAGAAGATAAAATCCAGCTGACACGTTCCAGGGAACCGGGAAACACAAACCGTCAAGTCTGTGTAACTTGGTGAAGAAATCATCGCTGAAATCAATAATCAATGATTGTATTTGATCTTTATGTAAATCACCCAGTGTTTATACAAATAAATATATATATAATATAAGTGGCTCTGATCTTCGAAGTGTGACTAATTTCTAATAAACACGCACAAGGTCAGCGCTGCGTTTTGAACGTGATTCGTGGATAAAAGGATCGCACCTCGTGACTCGGCCAAATTCGTATTTTCTCATGTTCGCCTCAAAAAATACATAAAAGCCATTATTCCTCCAGCTTTAAAGCCCCAAACCTGTGCGCCTGACACACACAGACACACACAGACACACACATCGCTGCGCCGACACCTCGCGGCTCCCACGTTTGAGGAACCAGTTGATAACCCTATTAACTCTCATGTAACATTGTTTCTTGAAGACATCCTCAGTGTCATTACTGTGAGAAATGTGCTTTCATACTGAACGTCTTTCACGCAAGTCCTGGAAGACACGTATCCTCACAGGAACGCGTTAACGATGAATACCGGCACAAATTTATATTTTCAAGGCAGGAAAATGAGTGAATTTAGTGTTTAATGTCTATATACACAATATATAATCAGTCACGATTATAAATGATTGGTCTGGTAATAGTTATACGGTAATATGCGGTCCAAACACGTGATTACGCGCCATATCAATGCGCCATAAAAGCTGTATCACAGATTTCCGCCAGTAAATTAACACATGGGTTTACGCAATGCCTCCTGACGGGTGTTTACTCTCAAAACCAATTTTTCCCACCGCTCGCCATCGCCTGTGCTCGATGTTTGAAACTCCACGGACGCGTGTTCCTTTCAGGACCTTCGGCAATCCATTCAAGCCAGCAAGTTTGGAGAGCGTGTTGAGTTTAATCAATTCATAACGTCGAGATGGAGCCGAACTCACTGAAGGTAACGTTTGTTATCAGCCGTCGAATTGTTTGATTTTTTTTTTCTCGTCGTCTCCTTCCGTCCAAATGTCCTCATGTGTCCGATCCGGAGAAACTTTTACACTCTGCGGCTCATTCGACCACATCTGTGTCATATGTCGAACATCTAAAAATAGTTATAGCCCTGCATGATACTCATTGTGCGCAGAAAATGCTCAACGTGATATTCGCCGGCCGTGCGTAATTGCGCACGAATGTTTGGAATGTGTTTGTGCCAAGGTATGATTTGTTTACAAAATGAGTTGATATAAAAAAAAATCCATTCATTAATCTGTCTCGTTTGTTTCTCCTCTACAGTGGGTGGGCTCGTCTTGCGGGTTACATGGACCCTATATATTCTATAAAGCCTTTAAATTGAACCGGGACGGCAAACCGAGGATTCTGTCTCTCGGAGACTTCTTCTTCGTCAGATGTAAACCGGAGGATCCTATTTGCATAGCGGAGCTTCAGCTGCTCTGGGAGGAAAGAACAAGCAAGCAACTTTTATCAAGCTCCAAACTTTATTTTCTACCCGAGGATACCCCCCAGGGACGGACAGTCGCGCACGGAGAGGTAGGACAGTTACTCGCCTGATGAATAATCACGCGTAATGTGTGTGATTTGTTTTTAATCGTGTCTTGTTCCTGTTCCTGTTTGCGAGCCCTTCTGTCTTGCGGGCTGCTGGTGAATCTCTGGGGACATTCAGAGGCGCATGTATGGATGTTGACATTCATGTGTCCCGGCCAGTGGAGGGACTGACCTACAGACCAGTCTTCCTTGAGCCTGTTTGTGCTATTGTGGTGTGAAGTGCTGAATGTGCACTTGTCCAGCTGCGCTCCATAAGGCTGCCGCTGCGCTCCGTGGGGTTAATTGTGTTAGAAAGAGGGAAAATCCGCAAGAAATCCTCGTTTTCATTTCTCCGGGGCGAAGCGTGTCAAATGCTGACATATGGGCGGAAATTGCGAAACGATAATGAATGCATGGGATCAATGTGGCTCAGATCGCTCGGTGCGATATAGTCACTGGATATGTTGTAATGCCGCGTGATGTTGAAAGAGAGGCAGAGCTCTGGTAATAAAAGCCAAGCCAGCGCCGACACGTTTTCACTCCTCTCTCTCTCTCTCTACGCTTTGCATATTTTTCTTTTTTCCATGTGGACCTTTCCATTGTTGTTGGCACAGGGAGCTAATGGCTATGATTGACTGTGGCCATATGTGGCGCGTGTGATCCGGTTACATTGAATGGCATCACTCTGATCTTTGGAGGGTGTTTTTTTTTTCTTCTTCTTCTCACCGGCAACAAATGATGATCTGTTCCTTCTCTGATTCTCTCCATCCAGAGGCTTTTAATCGCTGCTCTGCGCCTGTGATCGGCTGCGACTCAGTTATATTGTTTATGGGGAAGGACAAAGCCGTGTTTGTACTTGACTCTTCCGCTGATGGTTTACTTACATTCTTTCCTCTTGAGTAATAAGAGTGGCTATCGCGTTTCCCCTTCATGAGAAAGATGGCTATTTATGGCCATTTGTGGAAGGATTCCTCCACGAGCGGGTATCATCTCCCGGAGCCTTCCTCGCTTTAGCCTTTAACACGCTGCAATTATTTAGTAATTACTTTGAGTGCATGCATCGTCGGATCCGAGGCCACACTTGCGCAACGACATGTCAACTCCGCCCCTTTCCCAAAGACTTATTTGCATTGCAAAGTGCTTACATTCCACTCCATTGGTTAAATCCACCAGCAAGAGCTGCACTGCCAATGCAAATGAATTATTCTCCAACAATTAAGGACAGAGAAGTGAATCATACTACAGCTGCAGGTTGAGTATTAGATAACAGTGTGAAAACACAGGGATGAAGTGATGTCTCAACTTGCATCACAGCACTTAATCCTGCACATGACATAGTTTCAAAACAGTTTAGGACATAAAGTGAAGCACAGGATCATTTTTAGTTTGTGTGTGAGGTTACATAAGACGAGTAAAAGTTATTCACCCACATGAATTATGCAGTAACTGGCCTCACAGCACAATCCTGCACATGCAAATGAAATATTGTCAAACAATTACAGACAAAGTACATCACCGGGTCATTCTGCTGCTATAGATTGAGTATGAGGTTACATAAGAGGAATTAAAGTAATTTACTCACATTAATTATGTAGCTACTTGCATCTCGTGACACAATCCTGTGAATGCTTATGAAATATTCTCAAATGATTAAGCACAAGATCCTACTGCAGCTACAGTGTGTGTATTAGAAAACAGAGTGGAGACCTTAGAGGAGCATAAGTCATTTAAATTCCTTTATTATCGCATAATCCTGCAAATGACACGTTCTCAAACAACCTGGGACATAATGAAAAGTACCTGATCACACAACCTGCTGTAGTTTGTGTATTAGATAACATGGGAAGAATTAAAGTAGCCCCATGAATTATGTAGCAGCTTCCATTACAGCTCACAATCCTGCAAATAAAATATTCTCAAGCAATAGTCTTGCTCCCGCTGTAGATTGTTTATTTCATAACATATGAGGGATAAAAGTCATTTAACCACATGAATTATGAGACATTACAGCAGAATCCTGCAAATGAACGTTGAATATTCGCACACACATTAGGGACATAAACAACATCCTACTGTTGTAGTTTGTGTATTTGATAACAGGGCAGAAACATCAGAGCAATAAAAATAATTCACCTGCATGAATTATGTAGCAACTTGCAACGCAGCACAATCCTTCAAACACCAGAGACACATGCTCTTACTTTGAAGTTGCACTGTGATTATAGAAGAGGCTAGACCCATAAAGTGATATCATTCCGGGGGATGATATGTTTGAGTGAATGGAAGGTGCCTGCAGGCTGATATCCATCAAAAGCCTTGTCGAACCCCCCCTGCTCTCAGCGAACTGGACGACTTACTGTATATTACACGCTGGAAATTGCCCTGACAACTTAAAGTCACTTTATGACCTTCACTGAGCCCATTCAGATTCTCGCTGACTTTGCCCCACTACACTAATCTGCTCCGCATGAGTCAGCCAGGAGTGCTTACAGATGCAACCCGTAATCCAAAAAACAAACAGGAAGGGTGAACCAGCCTCGGAGAGCTGTGATATTAAAACAGGCTGGCTGTTAAATCCTGCGCCCGGGTGACGTACGTGTGAAAGGATCATTTTTATTTTCTCCATTTGAGGTGTTTTATTAAGCAGTTTATTAACCTCACATTAGTCACATTTTCTCCAAGGCTCTGGCTGCTTAATGTGCAGTAAATCTGTAATTGACTGGCTGAAAATCAGGAGTTCAAATTAGCCCAGTGACTCATGCAGATATATGAACTTGATAACTTGGAGCTCTCAGGAAGTGTGCTGTGTTCTCAGGCCGCATCATGAGGTGAAGCCGCAGCTCGCTATCAACCAGGCTCATGACTCTTATTCTTAGATCCAGTTGGATTTACTCTCCATTCTTCTTTCTGTTTTCTTCACTCGGCAGGAAACAGAAACAGTTTGGGACACTTGACGTGCACGAAGCAGCCGGTGCAGCGTGATCGCACCTCTTATCTTGTAGATAGCTATTATCTTAAGCCTGAAGCCAATATCCTTCAAATACCTCAACTTTGTTTCCCCCCCCTCCCCACCGCCCTCCCTCACCCCCAAGACATTACAGCTGTATATTGAGCCAGCTCCGTAGAAGTGGATTACTGATTCACTCGTGTTCTCAGTGCTGAGATATGATGTAATTTCCTGGTTATTTCTCAGGTATTTGTTTGCTCTCAGCCTCTCCTGCGCCGTGTGTTTGGCTCGTTTCGCCGTGCAGCCGCAAGAGGAACCAACCCATGACCTACTGTGCTTGTTTTTCTTCTGTCACCGGGTTGGAGGTCAATTTCCTTTTAAACGCAGCCAGCTTTAAATGCAGTCGGCTGCGGCGCGGCAAATAAAAATAGTGATTCATTGAGTAAACCTCGCTCTGGGCGCCGGCGCTTGCTGGACGGCTGACGAGCAAATCCAGATAAAACTGTATTCATCTATTTATACTGAGTTAATTATTAAGTCCATATGTGGAGGTGCCTCCATTTTTCATTGTATCTCTGCCTGACAAGCAGTGTTTACCCCCACCAGTTGAGCTCTGCTTGCTCTTTAAATAGGCTTTGTGTCGAGCTGCTCACCCATTATGACAAACCCTCTATTGGGGCCTCCGCTCTATTTGTCTGCCTGCAAACTGCCACCGACTAAACAGTCACATGTGTTTTAAAACTCATTGAGTGACATATTATTTCTTCTCAGTCCAAATGGCCTGCCTCTCCTGCTGGTGTGCTGCTCGCCGGCTCTAATGCTTTCTGTTTTTTGGAGAGAGCTGTTGTAGATAACAGCTCACCGCATACAACACCCACTTATTGTATACTCGGCTTCAGGCGGTTAATTGCTTGTGCTTATCTTATTTTATATATACCCCACTTTACTGCAAACACAGCGAGGGGCTCTTAATGGGAATCCACAACCTCGGAGAATATTTCTGGATCATGTTATATTAATGGGCTATTATCATCACCTCTGATTTCATCTGACCTCTCTTCTCCTCTATTCTGTCCCTGTAGCTGACAAGGCTTTGGCACACACACACACAAACACACACACACAAACACACACACACACGCACACACACACAGTGACAGGCTGGGGACTGCAGCAGTAGGCCAGTATTGATTGCTGTGGAAAACACTTTGGCATGTGTCCAGAGCCATTTCTTCGGTTCACGGCAGTCGTCCGTGCATGTGTTTCAGTGCTTGGAAAGCCAGCTTGTAGGGAAATTAGATTGTATTCATTTGCTGCTTCTTTGATTTTTCCTCAGGGACAAACCCTGAATGGGTAATTCAGGCATCTGGGAAGCTAGTTGAGTTAAGTGTAAGTGGCTCAGATATGCAAGCAGCGTTTTGATGGATAAGGTCGTTCTGCTGAATGACCGGAGTGTAAATGTGATACGGCGCATTTATGCACTGATCTTTTCCATCCATACGGCTCTCTGGTCTTGGCCAGTCTGTGCATTATACCAAATCTCCCCATTCACACAACAATGGCAGGAATTTAGAGGTGGTGGTGGGGGGGTGAGTGTGCGTTAGTGGCGTGCACGTGTGCCTCCTCCTGCTGCAGAACAAGTCATTAACTCTGAACACTGCCCTCCAGTGAATTCCTCACCATTGCTGAAATAGCATGTAAATTATTACCAGCTTTTTAGGATAGTGTAATTTAAAACCTTTAAAATGGAATAGCCAGGACTTCAAAGGCTATAAAAAGCCCTGCTAACATTTCCCATCGGTTTAGGAGTTGTCATTCCCCAACTCGTTTTCACCCAAACTCCTTTGTGTCTTTGTAGCCTATAGTAATGATATGTTGCAGCAGCGCCTGGTTTGTCAACACGCAGGAGACGCTTGCTGCTCTTCAGCCTGGTTTTTTCCACCTTGTCATTGACTAACCACTTGTTCAGGCAAACATTTGCCTTGATGCATGACTCCAGTGCCCCCAGCTACAGTGGATCGTTATTATAACCTTTGAGGAGAATGTAGCCACAGATGAGAAACTCTTCCTTAATACTCCAGCCAATATTTTACATTCTTAACTGTGGTGTAGTACCATCTTGCTTTTGTGTGTGTATGTGTATGTGTGTGTAAATATGGGAGAGATAGAGAGTGTGTGTCTGTGTTTGTGCATTTGCTCAAATACAAGGGTACAAAGCTGCAGTGATTCCAGGGAGCTGACGCAGCTTTTTCTCGGTGTCACCTTACATGATGGATGCCTCTCCCACTTTCACGAAAGGCTTTTGAAAACTCCTGTTATCTCGCTGTTTCTCTTTGTCATTATGACCGCGCCAAAATGCAAAGTTCATATATCACCGCGGCTCATGTGAGAGCAATCTCTTAATGGAATCGGTGAATAAAAGATGAGTTCAGCGCCCCGCAGATAGCACAGCAACTTTTATGCATATGAATAAACTGCATGCATTAAGTGCCAGAACATTATGTACAGTAATTCTCACCTTTTAAACGCTGTACCTTGAACTCTATCTCTTCTTGAGGCAGTGTCTAAAAAAAAAGAAAAACACAACATATTCTAATTCAATTGTCCCTGGCTTACTCCCCAGAGCTGCTGTTTAATTCCCAGATAAGTTTGTTTTGGGACACTGAAGCCAAGGTCAGTCATGGGGAGGAGAGATAGATAATGAACTCATATTGTGTTTCATACCCCTGTTCTCGCTCTCTCTCTCTCTCTCTCTCTCTCTCTCTCTCTCTCTCCCCTCTTTCTCTCCACCTCTCCTCTCTCTTCCTCTCTGTCTCCTCATTGTCCATGTCACCATGTCCATTACTCAATTACTAATCTCCTTTGGCCTGAGGAATTCCAGCGCTGACCTCTCGGAGGCAGCAGGCTGAAACCTTCCCAGCATGACAGGAGCAGTGTGTGTGTGCATGTGTGTGTGCGTGTGTGTGTACCGACAGTATAGAAAGACACCCACCCACTGGGAGCATGCATCCCTTTGACTCCCAAGCGTAAAGTCCTGTCCGAGCGATGCAACGCTCCGCCCCAGAACGCTGACAGTCAGGAATGTCTGCCCCACTGCTGGCGCGCAGTGGCACGGATTTCTCGCGGGGGAATTGTTCGCAGCGATATGGAATATTTCAGGGTGCATTGTTTCTAATTGGATCACCGAACATAGAATTCTGAATGTCCCTTACGCTCTGTTTTGCCACCGGTACACCGCTGCATCCATACAAATTGAATGATATGGATTTTACGGGCTTAATTTCAGTGAGATTGCCGGAGTCGTGCTGGAACAGAGTTATCTACAGTTTCACAGCAGAAGTCTGTTTTTTTCCCACTTTGAGTCCATTATGTGCAGTCATAGCAATAAATTCGCTCGGCGGTGTTTTCGGAGATATCATGCCGCAGCAGTAATAACATGAATTATTGATGGAAGAGCGGAGACAGAGTGTAACATTCAGCAGTTAATGTGTTACCTTGCATTTTAACTCGGTCCCGGAATGAGCAGTAGGCGAGTGGGTGTGTGTACGTTCATCGACACACCCGAGGTGAAATCCTACCAACACATTAAGACTCGTGAGTGTAGGATCCCGAGTGTATAAATGCTCCTAATGCATCGGTGTAGGAAGTGTCAGTGAAATGACACCCGGCTGTTTGGCATGTTGCTGATGTGGAGTGTCACCTCTTGGCTGTGGGCTTGCAGTTCTCTGACCTATATTATCAAGTGGCCTGCTGGCTGTGTCTGCTGCTTTGCTAAACTATAAGCTGCCTAACTGGAAATGACAGCACAGTGTGGACGAGCGGCATTTACAGAAGAGCGAGGCCCCGAGTTTCTCTTTGAAACCCTGGAAGAATCCGAGTGGCGAGCAGGAGACCCCCGCCAGGCCCACGCATACCACGGGAATGATTCATCTTAATAGAGAGTGGAAACAATGAGTGGATTAATTGGTTTGGCAGAAAATTAATCAGCCACGGTATTGGTAAAAGGTTGAGTTATTTGAGTCATTTATTAAACAGAAACATAGGGCTACAACTAACTAATATTCTAATTATCAATCAGTCTGCCAATTATTGTTAAAGTCATTGATTTGTTTAAAAATACAAGAACCAGTTTGAACCTTGTTATGTGTTGTTTTGTACAGCCAACAGTCTGAAACCCCAAGAAATTCAGTTTACTTTCATAAAACTCCCAAGTCACAAGCAGATAATTATGGGCACTTATGTACAAAAAAAACATGATTTCAATGAGTTATTGACCGTCCAAATAGCTGCAGATTGATTAATGGATTGTTGTTGTGTCAGCGCTGCAAAAATGTCAAACGTTCACAGGCTGCAGCTTCTCAAATTTCAAATATTTGCTGCTCACTTCACTTTGTCTGATTGTGGATTGAGTATCTGTGCGTTTTGGACCCTGCTGGCTGGACACAAATTATTGTGATCATTTTTCACTGTTGAGTCTTTATCAGCTTATATATTAATTGAATCGACAGATGATGCAGAAATGAGAATAATCACGGGCTGCAGCCCTGGTTCGATCCAGCTCTCCCTGTTGTTTGGCTGCTCGACTCAATAACTGACTCGTTTGGCTGCTTCTCAGAAACCCCGGCACGTTTCCTAAGTCTACAGTATTTGCTTAAACACAAACCATAAGCCCGAGCTCAGCTTCTTGACTGAATGTGCTGCATCACAGCTGAAACTGCCTGGTAAAGTAATAAAAACAAGCAGAATGGCACTCAGCAGAGCGCACACGGCCGTCAAGGCCCAACTGTCCTCTTTAATTCAATCAAACTGCACCAAGTTACTCAAACTCAGGGATATCAGGCCCCTCTGTGTTCTTTCATTAACATCCAGGAATTATTCCTCTGGAAATTTGTGAAAACGTCCAAATAAAAGCCCTATTTTCCAATGTTGAAGAAAGTAACAGAAGATTCATGGATCCACATCAAAATGTAAGGGTCTCTTCTCTGACCTATATTGTATCTTTTCACCAAGTTTTGTGGGAATCCATGGAGCTGTTTCTGTGTAATGCCGCTGACAAACAAGTAAACAAAAAAACTAACACAAATAAAAACATAACTTATTGGCGGAGGTCGAAATAAACAGTCTATGGTATAGCTAATGGTTGAATCCTGTTCATTTTATTTTTCTTTCTTCGAGCCGCGGCTCAGTTCATAGACTGATTATATTCTGGACTGTGTTGACAGCTGCTGAATTGCTCTCACCTGTTGTGTTTTGGTCCTGAGCCGAACAAGTCCCCGAACAGGATCTGTTGACACTCGCACAAGGCACCGTGTCATTCAGCTGATTGATATGGAGGGAACGGCTGTGTGCTTTCAAGATTTGCTGGTGCTGCGTGGACGCTCTGGTGTGCTATTGAATTACTTGAAGCGTTGCTATTTGCCTCATACATCAGCAGCAGAACATTCAGTGCATTATTTTTTTCAGTTTTTTTGTTTCAGACGGACTGAAGTGGAATATTCTGTGTTTTTTGTTTCTCCGTGTGTGCCGCGAGTAGATCGCATCAAAGTACAGTAGCTAATTCTGCAGAGATACAGAGCCGTGTGGTTTTTTGGCTGCAGGCTGAAGTCTATTTACTGTTACTCTATATTATTCAAATGGCCTGCTTTTCTGACGGCAGGAGCGGCAGTCAGTTTTTCACTGCATGGAAAGCTGGTTACAAGCACCCGGCACCACTTGACAGCTGAAGACAGCTCATTATAAGAAGACCGAAAACCCATGTTTGATGTTTCTACTTAGTGAGGGAGGCACAGCTATATCAAGCTATCCCTCGCAGGCTTTTCCTTTATAAGGAAATACTGTCTCCAACTGGTTGGGATTTGATATGCCTGTATAGTCGCGGATGACGTGAGGAGTGAATATAGGTAATTGTACAGAGAGACTGTGAAAAGCTGTTTGTCTTTTAGAAAATGGAGATGAAATTACAGGACCCCTTTAAAGGATCCATTAAAACATGGGGGCTGCAGCGTCAGATCCCTATAAAAAACAAAAAAAATTGCATTTTAAGCTCCACAAAGGAAGGTTTTTACTGCAGATTTGGGATTTTATTTGTTTGCATGGGTGTATTATTTTATTGCATGCACCGTTTCTATATTCATAAGGAACATAAATTAGTGTTATTTTAATGTCAGGCTCTTTTAAGGGGAAATGTGTCCAGGGACGCAGATGCCTGCTAAATTGGAGATAACCAATGTAAACATCAGAGAGCGACTTGGAGCCTGGGTTTCTGCCCTGTACACATCTGTCCTCCAGATTTCCCTGTTTCTGTAATAGCCATCGTCCAGCACACCACTTCACTCTGTTGGTTACAAGCACTTCATCCATTAGCCCTTCAAATGGAAACACATTTAAGGATCTCTGCTTCCTTCCCTCTCCGTCGGACTCGTAGTTCTCTGAGCATGAGAGTTATTAAAAGACGTTGAATCAACCTCGGAGGAAAAAAAAAAAAAAGGTCGAAGCACACACTGGTAAGAGAGCAAATCTCATTAAGTGAGCCAACTGAGCAGACTGAAGTATGTACACAAAACCGCCGCGGCTATATCCAGCCCTCAGTGTCAGCCGTGCACGTCACCGCTATGGATTTACATTTATAGTTTCCTTGACAGTGTCACATTAATTTGACTGTGTGTCAGGGAGACCACTGGCTCGCAGCTTTCTCCAGTTCATTCATTACACCCTCGCTCCAGCAAATTACATTTTTTCTACTCCTCTACACTTTGGAAGGTGTAATCATAGCCACAGAGTGTGACGCGGGATTTAAATGCCTAAAAAAAAAAAACCCTCAGCATTCACGGTGAATACGAAGAGCCCTGACTTCCCTAAATGCTAATCGGAAAAAGTCCAAAAACATATCTGTCCTCATCGACATTGATTTAACTGCTGGCGTAAAATTCAATTCAGCATTTGCCTGCATCGTCCATATACATGCCGCTGTAATTTACTTGTATGTGCATCCACATCCGTAATGCTGCTACACACACCGACCAATTATTTCATAAATTAGGACACTATCTTGTTTGTCTGGTTTCTTCCACCGACTCCAACTTTAAGCTGTTTTCCTTTAAGCCCGTCTTGCCTCGACCTTTGAGCCTGATTATGTTGCCTCACACAGCCAAACATGACTTACCACTGTTGGAATGCAGCTACATTCACTTAAGCAATTCACTTAAATGCACATGTGAGGTTGTTGTACTGTAATTAACTTCATACTTGAGTTTCAGAGGTTAAATATTGTCAAGTATATAATCATAGAAATGAAATTGTGCGTCATTATTTATAAGAGATCAAAAGTATTATGTTTATTGGTATTATTGCGTTATTGTTAAAATGTGCTGAAAGTGTTCAAAAAGTTGTATATAATGAAAGTAATAATATAGCACCAACACCATATCTAAAGTGCATCGTTAACACTGTAGAAGGAAGGTTTGAGCTTGTTTTAGAAACTTCAAATATGCATATAAAAGCAAAACAACCATTATGAGTTCAGTATGTGCATGTAGGAACAATACAAGCAAATGTAAACATAACATTTAACGAGCGGAGGCGGAGGAGAGAAGGTTGAGAGCTCGTTCTGTCGAGTCCAGACGCCGAGCACAAATATCTAAGAGTCAGGACAATATATCAGTGTTGTTGGAAGGTAGCAGTGGCTCACTACTCCACTTTATAATAACATGTGTTAGTGTTCCTGCTTTTCTTAAGTAAAGGAGCTGAATTGTACTACACAGGGGTTACAATGTGAAAATAGCCTAATGTTGAACAGCAGTGGTTTTAGGTCTGTAGAGAAATGTTCCCTCTGCTTAGCAGCAATGATTTCTAATGCAGTTTGCAGGAAGTAATAGTTTTGTTATTTTAATCCCAAAATGTTTGTACAGAGTGAAATATTAGTTTGTAGATATCACTTTCAGAAATTCAGTAATGCGTAGCTGCAGATATGCATATTTAATTATTTATTTTTTATCTAAGCACTTTTAGAGAAAGTTGTAAAATTCTTGCCCTAGTAAATGATCCATTCCCTTTGCATGCTGCATATCTACAGCTCCCATCATTCTGCTGATTGTAATTGGGGTTCTGCCCTGCCTCATTTCAGCACGAGGTAATTGCAGTGTGTGAGAAGGTGGTTGTGCGGCTGGAGGACCTGGTGAAGTGGACGGTACCGGACTTCTCAGGATGGGCCCACGGTCTGAAGGCCGAGCCTCTCAAAGCCTCCGTGCTCCGGGAGCTGGGGACCAACGGGAGGCGGGAGGCCCTGCACCGCTACCGGGAGAGCACCTTGACCAGCGGACTCAACTTCAAGGATGTCCAGAGGGAGAGGGCACAGCTAGGTGAGCGCCGGCCTCTTTCCATAATGTTACTGCAGTGTCTCCGTCCTCTCTCTGCTGCTGTGTTGAGCGTTTATGCATTTGTGTCCTGTCTCCTCCATAAATCAGATGGTTTTTATTGTCCTACGCTCGGTTTAACAAGTGCTGTCTTGACTGGAGTAATTCATCAGGATATCGTTGGTATTCCTCCCGATATAATGAGCTGAGAATCGCACTAATAGAGGCAAGCTAGAAGTAATGGCCGCGTGTCTGCCAACGCATGACCATCGTGCTGTATAACAGTTTTGTTTTCTGACTCTAGCAACGATCACATAATTCAGCTCGTAATGTCTTTTTAAATAATTAAGTCGATTCAAGCTGCAGACTCCAGCTCCTCTGATACCTCCGCACCCGTCAGCCCTGCTCATAATTGACTGTGTGTCTCAGCAGCTTTAAGGATCATTTTGGTTGTGTGTCTGAATGGTTGTCTGGCGTATTCATCATGCACACGGTGCCATTAACTGTCGGGGAAGGTTTGATTCCTGCACCGGGCTCTCGGGCTCCTCGCTGCAGTTGTGAATCGGCTCCAAAATAAATCTGGATTGTCTCTGCAGATGACTCACCTGATGCAAATAGGAAGCGCTGCCGTTTGAGTCTAATAATCAGAAAGAACATAATGTTCCCTTTAAAGCTGTTTCCCATTTATTTGCCTCTCTCTCTCTCTCACACGGCTGTGATGTAATGCCTAATGCTGATTTAGAACGGTATAATGTAGCTTAGCCAACACGCCGGAAAAACCCGTCATAATTACAGTACCTCTTGTCAGGTTGTAAGTATGTATAGTGGTGATTAAAGCCAGTTTTAGCTTTATGATCCTCGATTAAGTCATTTTTAATAATCATGTACGCCTAAAGCCTACGTGGAAGTTAAACTGCCATAAAAATACGAGCCTTCCTCAGTAGAAAGACTGGATTATTGATGTCTCCTGTTCGGTTTTTTGCCCGGGCTCTTCCAGGAAGAGGAGCTATTGTGTGTTCGCTGGGCGCTGCTGTAATGCCCTTGATTACTCGACATTGCTTGAATCTCATACACAAAAAGGACAAGAGGATCGATAATGGAAGCTTTGTTGTTATTCCAGTAATCAATACAGTTTGATCGTGCTTGTGGGTGTGGATGTGATTGCTTGCTTTCATAAATACATTTGTCAGCCTGCCTCTTAAATGATATTATGTTCCATATCGCGGCTTCGTATAAACGCGCCGTTTCATCTAGATTTTATAGATTTATCTGTTGTCAGTGTAATAACCTGACGCTATTGTTGCTGTGTGTGTGTGCGTGTGTGTTTGTGCGTGCGTGTGTATGTGAATGTGCTGCTAATGAGCAGTGCTGCCGTTAATGACTCCATCAGGCTGTTTCTAAATGCACTTGTCACTCCGATGGGACACTCCGCCAGAGAATCTGCCCACTCAGCAGAACGGGCTCAGACTCTGGCAGGGCACCAGAGACACACGCATGCGCACATGCTTTGATGCACACACATATTGCTCACACGCGCGCACACAGACACACATACACGGACACATGCTACACACCAACAATCCGTGGTGTGCACTCACTTGTCCATTAGTTTGTTTGTTCACTACATCTTTGGCGTGTGTCCTTTGTTGACAGTCGAACAATATGAGAGGGGCAGAGAGTTTGGGAGATGGAGAGAAATAGACAGGGAGAGGGAGAGAGGGAGAGGGAGAGAGGGAGAGAGAGAGGGAGAGAGAGAGGGAGAGAGGGAGAGGGAGAGAGGGAGAGGGAGAGAGGGAGAGGGAGAGGGAGAGGGAGAGGGAGAGGGAGAGGGAGAGAGAGAGAGAGAGAGAGAGAGAGAGAGAGAGAGAGAGAGAGAGAGAGAGAGAGAGAGAGAGAGAGAGAGAGAGAGAGAGAGAGAGAGAGAGAGAGAGAGAGAGAGAGAGAGAGAGAGAGAGAGAGAGAGAGAGAGAGAGAGAGAGAGAGAGAGAGAGAGAGAGAGAGATCACTTATTCATCAAGGAATATGCATGTTAGTCTGAGCAACGGTTTGCATAGAAATATGAAATGTGCCACTGCAATGCTGCTGACTACCCGAATGAAATATTCATGTCCCAGCAGCAGATCAGATATATCAGAACCCTTAAAGCATCCTGTAGCTGCATGTTCGTAATTCTGTGTAATATCTGTGGCTCATTGACTAAACAGGCTTTTCTTATGATAGAGCTCTACATCTTTCTCTTTTTTTCTTTTTATGAACAGCCTGAAGTGGCTGCTCACCGTATTACTTGAATGATGTATTTGCTGATTGTTATTCTCGGGCTGATCTGTAGCTATGTCGGAGGAATTGGATTGTTCCCCCATAACAGGATACTGCAGCAGCACCACAAGCTGCACAGAAACACCATTGTGAGCTAAAGAGCAATAAAGTGTGCCATTGTTATCGAGGGAAACTGCGCTCCCCCCCCCCCCCAAGTGCATATCCTAACTTTTCCTGGCACGCTGCCAATGCGAATTAAGAGCGCTGTTATGTATTTTTGTCTCAAAGGCAACGTATGAAAAATACTGCGCCGTGTCTCAAATAGAAGAATGTAATATTGTGTTGTTCTTGATCAGGGAATCATAGACTGGAGAGTGAACAAAGCCTCATTCTGTTCACGGAAATGCAAATGGATCGAAATCAAAGATGCAAGCACGGAGTGAAGTAATTAATTACAGAAACAAGTGACCTTCACTTCTGTCCTGCAGCATCCACGGCCGCGATTCTGCAAGAGCCGCGAGGCAGAGAGATGATTGGGATCATAATTCAAATGCCAACTTTATTCAGGCTTTGGGACGCACAGTTTTAGCAGAGGGGACCACGAGGCATGAAGGCCTTTTGTCACAGTCCTTTAAATCATCAACGAATCGTTTAGGTCATCGGCCCGTTAAGGGAACGGTCAAATATTTTGGCAAATGTGCGTAATTTGTTTTATTATCAAGAGCGAGATGAGATAATCAATACTGCTCGTGTTTTTACAGCTAATATGCAGGTTGTTTAAACTTAGCATACAGAGTGGAAACAGGAAATAAAAAGGCTAGCATGATTCTGTAAAGACGTAATGTTGCCAGATGTATGCTAATTATTGTATTTGCAACGAATTTTATCTTTTGTACGGTATTATCAGTTGTTAGTAAAACACGGATCAAATCTGTGATTGCGCATCTCATCTCACGTGACGTCTTTTCAGCTTAACACAAGTCTTTCCTGTCTCCTGTTTCAAAATAAGAGTCATGCAGACATTGTTTTATTATCAAGGGTTAGATGATGCTACTGTTTGTATAGAAAATGTCACGGGCGATGGGTTATTTTGCTAAACTTAGCATGAAGAGTGGAAACTGGAAAATTGATGACGCGATATTATACAGAAATAATTGTCTTATAATTAAGCGTTGTTGAGTTGATCTGTCATACTGTTTACAGTAAATGTGAAGATACCACTGACACGACACATTCCCACTGTCTCTAGTTTATTCAGCAAAACACATAAATAAATATATATTTGCTGTGAACATCATGTAAGATATGTGACATTTAATCCCATTAAAGTGCTTAAAAAACACTTATAAATAATGAAACTGGAAAAAACAAAAGTGTCCCTCAAATTCCACAAGAAGAGGATAAAAATATTCCTGAGTGCGTGGAGTATGTTACAGTCCTTACGTAATCTATGTAACCAACTTAATGCAAAGTGTCCACTCAGTTTATCTTGTTGTGAGTATTAGAGCTTTTTATTTTTTACAGTTGAAGCCACCAGGGATGGTTTCCTAGGGAAGTTTACATTCTGCCCCTCTATCTCTCCCCAGAGAACTGGCCTGATTCTTTTTTTCTTTTTCATTGCCGCCTGCCGAAATTGGTTTCTGGTCGTATACTACGAGGCCGAGCGTCGGAGAGAAACTGTATCTGCTGATACAGTTTGTTGGCTTGTGCCGAGAGCCATAAATGGGAAATGATAATAAAAAAGAGGACACACGCACACAAAGGATGGCTCTTGCTCAGAAAATAGCTCAATAGGTATTTCTGTCTTGTCTTTCTTAAATTCGAGTCCTCAGTGCGGAAAGCGCTGAGCAGATTGTGACTGGAGATGATGTGGAGGATTATACAAGGTCACAGCCTCTGGTTCCTGCGTTCAGAGAACATGGAGGGAGCTCCTGACTCCTGCGCTCACCTATAGGATCATCTGCAGCTGACTCATCCCTCAGCGAGGATCAGGGATCTGAGAAAACATTCAAAGGAGCAGCCCGAGGAAAAAAGAAAATACAGTGGATTGCAAAATCATGAACCCTTCCACCTCAGCTTTGTGCCTCGGCACCTTGTGAAAAGC
Source organism: Limanda limanda (assembly GCF_963576545.1). NCBI lineage: Eukaryota > Metazoa > Chordata > Actinopteri > Pleuronectiformes > Pleuronectidae > Limanda > Limanda limanda. Next base: position 5,927,511 of record NC_083650.1, on the reverse strand, counting down.
AAACAATTGACCCCATTAAATCTCACAATAATATTATTGGGTTTGACTTTTATCTGGAGAGATCAGGAAATATTTCTTTTAGATACACGTTTCCTGCAGTGCTGCATATTAGAGCAGTTGTAATTATGCGGTTTGACCCGTCGTCACATCGGGCTCAAGCGCAGAACTGGAGGCTGCATGATGGATTAAATATCAGAAAACATGAACATTTTTCATAGAATATTCAGTAAGTGATGGTAATGAAGGTCAGTTATTATTATTCAGGGGAAGACGTGTTCGTCATGCGGCTCCTCGCTGGAGGAAAAGCTGCAAATGCTGCGTTTTGATTGATGTTTTCACTTCCAGCGTCTCCGTCGAATTGACGAGATAGATTTACATTCAAAATGCACTTTGTTGTGAGTCGCATGTACAGAAAGAATTATAATTATGGATTTTTTTTTGTTATCCATAATAACTGACCTTCCTTATTGCATATGTTGTATATTTTAGGTGCATTGCATTAATTTGACTGGTGCGTTTGTTCCAGGTTTCTTCAACTTCTATGTTTTTTTTCAGGATTAATATTGAAGTACTTCAAGGACACTTCAGCTTGTGGTTGTAGCAGCTGATGATTAATGTAGGAGAACTTCTCCAGTTGAGAGTAGACGTGACAGTTTAAGGTTAACGTCAATGAGAGGCTTCAGCATTCTGAATTATCAAACACCTTGATTGATATTGAGTCTTGATATTTTACAATTTAACCACAATCTTTAATTTGCATATCTATAAATACACAGAAAACAGAAAGGACATATGTTCAAATTAATGCAGAAAACAAACACTTTATTTACGTTATATATTAACATAAATGCATTTTTCTGCAGAGTTAATTGAGGTGGACGGACAAAATGAATAAAATGGAATTTCCTTCTAAGAAACTGACTTACTGAAGATATTAAAGCTTAATATTCGCGTCACATAAACCTCGGGTAGAATAAGACTGTGGATTTTCTCAAATTTCACTTATATTTTAAGCTGTTAGGAAGAAATATCCTTCTGGTTAGTATAAACAGGAGGATTAATTATTAATATTTTGCTACATTCTAATATGTAGGCTATGCAATGACACCTATTATTTGAATAGATTATTTTTAAATTGTGAACTTGTAAACCTCACAATGAGACGACTAATTTAATGTGAGCTGTGAACAGCTGCTCAGTGTCCTTTGTGCATTGTGATCTGCAACAATGATAGAACGTTTACTTTGCAGCACGAAGACTCCTCTTGTTAAAAGCTGCTTAGGATTAGTGAGCAGTCGAACACATTTAAACATTAATTTACGCGATCAGAGCCAAATTTACATTGACTGAGCCTGAAGGTCCGTGAGGAACAGTACAACATCATTGGAGTTTTTATGTTTTTATGCATATACAACAGGGATAGTGGAGGGAAATGCACATGTGGTGTGTGCCTTCAGTACTCGGCTATTGGCTTCCCTTGATATCGTTGCATTTCAAGATTCTTTGCAGCCGTGTGCCCGCTTGGGGATAGAATCAATGTGCTTCCTATTCTGATGCAACATCTGATCTGTATGCCAGGTTTCACGCATATGCCTGAGTTGATATTCCGACAATATTTCAGTCGGAACATTTCAATTTGATGTAGGGGGAAGATTCTGTCCCTTTTCAGAGGCTGCTCAGAGCGTCACAGAATGTTTATGCGGGTTGGTGCTGGCGATAAGGAAACAGACAGATGCTGTCTTCACATGCTTGATTTGTCTCGCTGACAATACAGAAACAATATTTGGGACTTTGAGCCTCTATCGCACGCGGAAAATGTTTTCATGTGTCCACTGCGACGTGGGAAAGAAGGAGTAAGCGGTTTTCCTGGGAAAGATAAAGCGCGCGTGCTGCGGTGCTACGAGAGTAATGGTATGTTGTTACTGTGACGGAGAAAGAATGCCGTGCTTTCGTAAGACACACCACACGTTGCTCCTCCAGTCACACTCTGTGTCAGATTGTCTCGTTTACACTTGTTTGCTTCCCGCCCCTCAAACAGATTCCTGCCTATTTCCGCAGAGCTAGTTCAACAAACTGCCCGAAATCCCCGTTTGAAGTAATTTAATTGAGTGTATGTATTGATTATGTGCCTCTCCCGCCCCCCCTCCCCTGTGTTTTTTTTTTTTTTTTTTTAAGGGGAAGGGGGGGTTGTTGTTATGGCGGTATCTTCTTCATTATGCTCAGACCTGTAGGAAAGAGAATCACAAGCTGTTTTTCCTCACTGATGTGCTCATATCATTAATTCCCTTCTGACTGTGGCCTGGCCGGAAGCCAGAGAATTCTAAATCTGTAAGCAGTAAATTGTGTGCTGGGGTGGAAAAATCTATTAGATGTTTGAGCATGCCTCGAATTTGAATGGGAGAACGAGAGAGAAAGACACACTGTGAGAGAGAAAGAGAGGGAGGGGGGAGAGAGAGAGAGGAGGGGGGGGGGACCACCCAGCACACCAGCCATATCCTGTTATGCCTCACGCCGTAATCAAATTCAGCTTCTTCGAATAGCTATATTCATTAATAATTTGTGTTATTTTATTTCTGGAATGTCACATAATGTGTTTTTTCGACTCGCACGAGGGAGGGAGGGGAGGGAGTGGGGGTGGGGGGTGGGGAGGCTGGAGGCTGGTGCATGGTGCATGGTTAAACAATGAGAATGGCCTCAGAGGAAATGAAGAGCTCCGTCTCTCCATTAGCGAGCTCTGAAACAACAGTTGTGTCTCTCCTCTCTCCATTAGTCAGGTCTGGAACAACAGAGATGCTATTGATGTGACCTCTGCCAGGCATCTTAAACAGGGGGGGGGGGGCTTCCCTCATGAGCACTAACTAAGAAAAACCTAATTTCCACATATTTATTTAATGAAAAGCTTCAAAATCACAAGGACCAGGAGTTTTTTTTAAAAATTTTTTATCTCAAATTGTGTGTTGATTTAGTAACACTTCCCCTTTTTCTTTCTCTTTAAACAAATTGCCTGTCGCTTCTCGTTACAGCCTGACTCACACTTAAGTGTTACCCAACCGCCAGCCTTTCTGGAGTGATTTCCGCATTTGTCTTTGTCAAAACGATGCTCATTGCAAGTATTACAGCAACATTAATATTTCAGTGCAGATTTGCCTTTTGTGCACGTCTCTCTCTCTCTCTCTCTCTCTGATTCGTCTCTTTCTCCCTCACAGTTCGGCTCATGCTGTCAGATAGATAGATAGATACGGGTGATTCGGTGCAGCTCAGTAGGCTTTCTAGACATCACAGATTGTACAGTGAATAACTCTGCATATTTTATGAGCACGCCCGTCCATCTGCTTTATGAATGCATGTAAAACGACCCTCTTCTCCTCTGGACGTCCTGCGGCGCACGAGCAGGAACTTGAAAGTCAAATCAACATTAAGAAATCTGGGCTTGTGAAAGGAATTTGAACAGTGGTGGAATTCAAGTTTGGACTCACAGTAAATTGAGTCACTTGATATTACTGAATATTCCTATATAATGTCACTTCATATTCTACTACAACAGGGAAAAAATGATGAGACTTTTTATTCCACTGTCCTTATTTGACATTTGGGGGTAGTACTTTTTATTTTTTATTTTATTTAGTAATATATTAAAATGATAAAATATGATATTTTTACAGATTAAACTATTATTTTCTTTAAAAAAAGAATGTTATGCCACATCCACATTCATGCATCAGTAATATTAATATTCCAATAACGACTTAATATTCACAGTAGCAGCTTGTACTGAGTAAGCCCCTGAGTACTTATACTGCAAGTACATTTGACTAACTTTGACATACGGAGTGCAGGACATAAACTTGTACTCAAGTATTTACACATTGTTTTATTTAACTCGTATCAATTTAACTGTTTACACAACTAAATAACTAACAGAGGTCAATATGTCTGATAGATGTCTGAATAGATTATTGTATTATCTTTGGGAAGGGAATCTAGAAATGTGAGGAAAACTTTCATTCGACAGTGATGTCAACAGAGAACAAAAGAACAGAGACACACACACACACACACACACACACACACACACACACACACACACACACACACACACGCAGGACACAGGGAGTTGTTGCTGTGTGCTTTATCAGATTGTTGGGTAACTGTGCCTTTAAAAGATCCGGTTCCATTTCTGAATAACACCAATGACTTACCGTGGCTGAGCTTGTTGTTTACCTCATGTAATCAGAATGACTGCGCAATGATAAGAATAACTCGATGAAATACAGAGCGTCAGGGTGTGGGAACTAATCGCTGCTGAATTCCTGTTTAATTCTTCCTAATGGTTACAGGTCATAAAAAAATCAATGAATAGAATGGAGAACAAAGCTGTTGCGGCTGATTTCAGATCAGTTTCTCCACATTCACTTCATGTCTGTCGTCATCTGTAAGGCAGAAGTTATGCGGGGGGGGGGGGGCTGCAGTATGAACTGTAGTTCACAGTATGCAAGATGGACTTATACCCTTGTAGAATAACATAGTGTTCATTTCACAGCACAGAGGTAATGCATTTTTCCCGCATTGGAAGGTAATTGCAATGGGGGCTTTGATAGATTCCAGACCTTTGGTGGGAGCTGTGTGTGTGTGTGTGTGTGTGTGTGTGTGTGTGTGTGTGTGTGTGTGTGTGTGTTAGATATGTGTGTGTGTGCGCTTACACATTCTTGCTGGGGTACATAACTGCTCTTAATGCTTTTATTAGGCCAAAGAAATACAAATGGCGTAATCTGTATTTGTAAAGTATCCTTGTGCAGGTGGCGTAATATATTTAGCTTTCATTGAATATATGGACTGCTCAGGGGAGTGGGACGGAGCCCGGCTCTGAACAATAGATCATTGATGCCTCTCTGTCCTCTTTCTCAATCTGTCAGTTCTTTTCCTTGTTATGTACTGGCCTGAGGAGCACTTGGCGAAATGAGAGGCATTCAACCAGTCTTGTGTGTTTTGTTTTCTCTCTCTCTCTCTCTCCCTCTCTCTCCAGATTTTCCCCTCAGCCATAACTCAGGGGAGAGCTGTTGTTTCATTCCATGTGTCAGAGCATAATATCTAAAGTTAACAATAGCCCAGTCGCAGAAACACTGTGCCGCAGTAGGTACAAGTTGGATTTGTTCTCGCTGAGGGTAGTTAATCGAATGTGAGAAAGGAAGAGAGAGGGCTGCAGAGATGGATAAATATGGATCAAACCGCCACGATATTTCAGAGTTTGGCTTTCATGAGGAACAAATTGATTCTCGTAGCGTTTTTCTGATCATTTATAGCCTCGGTCTTATGACACACATATTGGCAGTCATCACTAAGACTGGCAAGTTCTTAGACAACACGAGCATTTGCCAAATAATCGCTATGATTCATGTTATTTTCCTTTTATACTACTTCTCACAGTGTATTATACTGTGCGCTCAATGCATAACAGCTCTTGGACGGCTTTCATAAAATCAAATCAACAAAAGACAGAGAGAACATAAACAACAAAAAAAAAGAAAATCTCCCCCCATTGACATTTTTTAGCTCTTATTCAACTTGTGTTAATCACAGACGATATCACAGAGAGAAGTGAAACAAGCTTTTCCTTTTTGGCAGGAGCGGCCATGTGAACATAAACATGTTATCGCAGCTCGTAGATATTCTCTCCACTGAAGTTCTTATCATTGTTGTGCAATGTGAAATGCTCGGGCTCCTGGCGCTGCGTGTTCTGCGTCCACGGTGATTACAGCTGCGCAGGGTTCACCACATCAGAGGTGGCGCTCTGTAATCTGGAGTCAACGCGTTCTGAAGCCAAGCCGCTCGCACTCTATCAGAAATTACCTGCTTGTTTATCCGTCTTGTGAAAGCCGGAGACGTTCAAGTTTGGACTCAAAGTAATTTGAGTCACTTGATATTACTGAGTATTCATATATAATGTCACTTCATATTCTACTACAGCAGGGAAATAATGATGAGACGTTTTATTCCACTGTCCTTATTTGATAGTTTGGGGTAGTACTTTTTACATATATTAAAACGATAAAATAAGATATTTTTACAGATTAAACTACTATTTTGTTGAAAAAAAGAATGTTATGCCACCTGCACATTCATGCATCAGTGATAATAATATTCCAATGTTCAAACATTAGGGCCTCGTGGAGGGAAACGCGATTGGTAGAAGTTGTTTTATCTTCTTTTTGTTGTGTGTGTGTGTGTGTGTCACAACTAATTGCACAGCAAAGCAATGCGAGAGATACAAATCCTACAGTTTGCATTTCTGAGGTTTTGCTTTGGTGTCTCCGCTGCGCTTCGTCTCCATGACGGCACGTGAAGTTTAAAAACTCTGAACAGATGGCGCTGATTTTTAATGACATATTGCTTTCTGTAAAGTCTCCCTCTGAGGCACCGACTAAAGCGTCTTTCCCTCGGGGGGGTGGGGGGGGAGCGCACCGCTCTGGTTGTTATCATCCGCCGCTAATGTCACTCTTCCCTCTCGCCACATTGTCAGGTCCTTCAGCTAAACACATGAGATGTAAATTGAGTATTGTGTGCTGGATATAATTATTGAAAAGGGTTCCAGTTGGCTTCACTCTACGGGCTGTTTATTTAAAGCCTTCCTCCTCCGTGCAGATCAGATGATAGAGCGCGAGAGGCAGAAAGACAGGCTCTTATATAATGATGGGAATTAACAATGGAGCCATGAATGACACCCACACCCCCCCCTCTTTCTCATTATAGTTTTACCATTGGGAAACATGCCTGTCCTAAATGGCCGAGTATGTTTTTTCTCCCCTTCATTCTTTCAACAATAACATATTAAATCATGTTTCCTTTTGCGCCCTGAGGAATAAGTCTAAGTTGATAATAAGGAGACCTTCTTTGAGGAAACACACACGGCAACTTTCATCTAGAATGGCATGTAATTCCTCGCCTGACCCAATTCCCAATCTCCTGATAAGACGTTTTCTCTCTCTCTCTCTCTTTCTCTCCGTCTCCTACTCTCGCTCTAACCTTCCAGTAGAACTCACTCAAACGGGAACTCGCTTCCCCATCAAAGACACATTTAAACATGTCATTCTGCAGGAGGAGGCGGGGTCTACCACAGGTGGAGTCTCTCTCTCTCTCTCTCTCTCTCTCTCTCTCTCTCTCTCTCTCTCTCTCTCTCTCTCTCTCTCTCTCTCTCTCTCTCTCTCTCTCTCTCTCTCTCTCTCTCTCTCTCTCTCTCTCTCTCTCTCTCTCTCTCTCTCTCTCTCTGTCGTTGACAACCTCGGAGATCTCTGATCACAGCTGCTCGATTGGGTTTGTGTCGGACAGAGACGCGTGACAAATGAGAGTGGCCGTCATAGCAGATAGAGTATCATCACCTGGGTGTAAAAGCTTTTAGGCGAGGGGGTGGGGGGGGGGCCCTCACTTTTTTGGGCAGTCGACAGCCAGCTGCATTTCCGCAAAAACCAAAAGATAGTTGATTAAATTTGCTCCCCGTGGTATTTGCACATTTCGGGTTCTTGCAGAGCAGCGTGTGTTTTTTTTTTACTCTCGGAATTGACTGAGCCGTAAGTGGATTGACCCCCGAAACCCAGCAGTAGTCTTTCATTAGTGGGGGGTGCAGCCGGGGAGCAGACAGCGAGCCGTGTTCAGGGCCGATCCATCACCACACAAACAGGGGGATCAACATGGCACAAAGTTGTCTTTCTCATCTTAAGCGACAACTCGGCCTCTAACCTTCGCAGGAATCGTGGTTTCAGCTTTCCTTCCTCGTGACTGGGATCATCATCTTCAGGCCTCCTCTGATCACTCATTTGTTACAAGGCCCCCTGTCTTTTTTTTTGTGTGTGTTTTATTTTTTTTTTGATAGTAGAAAGAACCAATTTAGGTTTTTGACAAGTAGCCCCCTCTCTCTGAATAATTCCTTCATGTATTACAGGACCTATTAAATGCAAACTTTTCAATCTGGCAATCAATAAGGCCGGCAGCGCTCTGTGGCGGCGTGCCAGACGCATTAGGGCTGCGAGCGATGGTTGCTAGGGAGCGGAGCCGGCTCGGGGGAAAGAATGTTTAATGTAATAGAATCACATAAATCAACGGGAGGAAAGTGCTTGTGTTGTTTCTTCTCCTTCTCTCCTCTCCTCTTCTCTCTGCTCGTCTGTTTAACTGAAAACATTTAATATGGGTGTGTGTGTTTTTTGAAAATGTGGTACGCCTCCCCCCCCCCGCGTCAACCACAAGAACATCTGGGATGGAATTAAGCTGAGGGAAGTTGAATTCTCTCTCTCTCTCTCTCTCTCTCTCTCTCTCTCTCTCTCTCTCTCTCTCTCTCTCTCTCTCTCTCTCTCTCTCTCTCTCTCTCTCTCTCTCTGTGTGTGTGTGTTTTATGCTTTTGTGTGTTTATTCACCTCTTACGAGTGTGTGTGTGTGTGTGTGTGTGTGTGTGTGTGTGTGTGCGTGTGTGCGCTTGTGTTTGTATGCATAGCTGTGTCCTCAATCCTTGCGCCGCACACTTAAATAAATTGAGGTGAAAATTATATAAACATTTTTTTTTTTTATCTTTGTCACAGGCCACTGCTCCACCCGACTGAAATGAATGAGGCACTTTAGTGCTTTACTATAATTAAGAACAGGAGCCAGCATGCATGGAGGCTTCTCTCTCGCTCTCTCTCTCTCTCTCTATCACTCTCTCGCTCTCTCTCTCTCTCGCTCTGCCCCCTGTTAAGTTTCAATCGAGCATTTCCTCTGGGTGTTTGTGCCCTTTTGTGAGAATATGATTCCCAGACATTCCAGTGAATATAAAAGCCAGATATCTGTTAAACTCCACCCATTGTATCCGATTCTCAATATCAGATACAAACATGTGCCCATAAGCAGCAGTGTTGATTCTCCCCGGTATAGGAACGTCTCAAACCAGTCCTGCAGCACAAACCACTTGTCTCCGCCTCCTGTTTGCAGCCACAGTGTTTTCTAAACAGTCATATTCAACAATGAAATGGTTTAATTAATCTGACGTCGTGTCCCAGTCTGACAAACTGGGCTCGTACTCGTTTGTTGAAACTGCTGCTGAGTTCGTCAGATAAACAGATGATTACTCATTAAGCAAAATGAGTAATCATCAAATCTTTGAAATTTGTTCATTAATTGGAAGGAAAAACCTAAATAACAAAATTTGTTCATTTTTGTGTAAACCGTTGGGCTGTATTGATATTTCCTTTTTATTTAAAGTTATTTATAATGAGGTTTATGGTAAAAATATCATGCCTCAGTCATTAGGGTTTGAAAACCACATTATAGGTGTCACTGCCAAATGTCTAAAAGGTTTTACTGCCCAATATCTGTTTCAGTGTCGGCCGACAAAACGTAGTATCGCCCGGGTTCGAATTCCCGTCGACTGGAGTCGTGTTTCTGACCGTGTGATGAAAACAGCTCCAGCGTTCACTTGTCTTCCAACTCTGCTTTGGTCTCCACCAGGTCCTGGGAATAATCTCTGTCTGTGAAGCTGCTGCCTGTTGTTTGGTTCTGAGCCTGAAGTGCTCTGTGGGTTTTTTAGGGTAGGGGGGGGTTCTGCAGAAAACAGCTGCTGCTGGAAATGAGGTTTTCCAAAACAGTTACATCGTGGCTGGTGAAACCACAACAGTGCTGAGAGATGCTGAGGGGAACTACGAGCGAAGCCCTTTCACAACACAACACACAGAACACAACACACAATGTCTGTTGTTGATATAAAAATACTGATGAACGCAGGAAGAGCTTTGTCTGCTGCCTCCCAGGGATCAGCTCCTCTGATTGATCATCGCGTTTCATTATTTATATACGTGACGGTTGACATGTTATGAATGTGATGTATGGAAATTCATCCTTCATATTGATTTCGCACATATCGACCGGTTCAACGTGACAGTCAAACGCTTGGATTCAGGTGGCGTGTGCCTGTACAGGGCTGAATGTGTGTGGGTTGTGTACATGTGTGTGTCTGTGTGTGTGTGTGTGTTTGTAGAAGAGGAAAGGTGAGTCAGCGTGTGTGTGACTGATGCATCATTTGCAAACACAGTGTGTGTATTCTAAGCATATCCATAAAGTAAAATTGACAAATGATCCCATTTCCACTGAGTTCTGGTGACAAACTGTGTGATTACTTTGCTTTGTTTTACCCAAATACACTGATTTATCGAGGCCCCCCCCCCCCGTGAGATTAATGTGGTTTTGTTTACAGTGCGTTGCTCGCTTATAATTAACAAAATGTTCCAACACATTTTGTTTTATCCAAGACAGTGAAGTCATGCACAGATTTTGCAAATTCAATTAATACACGTTATTGTTTGATGTAATTCTGTGAGAGCTCCCCCCGTCCCGTCCCCGTCCCCGTGCATGAGTTCCACTCGGTGTCATTGACAGATGCTGTTCCCTCTTTATTTGGTCAGGTTTCAATAACATGAAAACCAATAGCCAGATCGGGCGCCTGCTGCTGCTGCTTCTATGCCCCCCGCCCCCCCTCTCTGTGTCACGTCCCTCCATTGAGAAGTGAGCGAGGGAGCCGGAGAGAGAGAGAAAGAGAGGGAGAGCAGAGGCGGACGAATCAGAGATGTGTTATATATTATGAGAAGAAGTTAAATGGAAACAGGGCGACCTCGGAAATCAATACAGATCAGGGAGCGGAGAGCCCTGCAGGATGGAGTGAGAATACCAAACCTCCTCCTCCTCCTCCTCCCTCCCTCTGTCGTTCTCCTCTGTCCATCTTATCTCCACTAATACCTCCTTTTTAAAGCCGTTAGACAAAAACACTTTTAAAAAATATCAAATAGGAAGAGGACACCATTAGGGCCTGGTTGCACGCCTGGCCGACACAGCGGGGGGATCCAGTAAATTCCTTGGCCCGGGCAGATAATGTGGAAATGTTGACAACAGCAAATTTTGAGGCGAGTGAGTGATTTAAGGACTTCAGCGGGCGACAGAGAGCAAGAGCCGGAGTAATAGTGTTCAGCTTCCCCCCCCCCTGCTCCTCTGTGTCGGGAGACATGAGCACACACTTGCTTGAGAGATCTTGTCAGAGCTTGTGGGCAGTTTTGGATGTTTTCTTAAAGCTCGGCTGAACGTAAATGACAGTTTACATGAGTCACACTTGGTTTTTAATTAGCCGGCACGGATCTGCTTTTAACTGTCGGCAGCAGCCCTCATATTACGCTTCCTTCCCAGCGTTTCAAAGCCACCATGTTTATTTCCCTGTTTTTTAAAATTCAACGATATCAGAGATGTTTCATGTAATGTTGCAGCAGCGACTCATCCAGCGGAGCAGCTGCCTCGACCACAGCTAATGAGTTTCATGTCCTATATGCAGCATTTCTGAGATTTCGATCATGACGAGTAATTTCTCGAGTAACTGAAATCTCTCCTCTTGAGTAATTTCCCAAAATGTTCCTTAATTCTTTCTGGTATAAAACAGCGTCAGAGCTCGTTCTCATCAAACTGATTTCCGCCCTCGCTTCTCTCGCATAGTTTCCTCACTTCCCTTTTTTTACAGAGGGTTTTTTTCCTCAGAGGAAGAGCTGTAATATTTATCCAGCAAATATCACATCCGCCCTGTGTTGTGTAATATCATTTTGTCATATTTATGAACCAAACACTGTGCACATATTTTACTGCGTGTTGCTTTTACAGTGCTGGAGTAGATGGAATTCTGTATTTTTTACTGTGCCGAGGGTCTCATGACAGTTACTGCAGCTGATGACTTTACCAGTCGCCTGCACTTTTTACACTAGTGCGTTATTTCCCCATTTATTATGTTTTTGAGCTCATGAACCATGAATCACAAACATGCAACACTGTCGAGTTTTACATGGAAAAACTTCTTTTCAGATGGTTTCACTCAACTAAGTTGTTGTTCTCATTATTAATCAAATGAAAGTTAAAGTTAATTTATTGTACAGGACGTGTTCAGAGCAACCAAAGTTCACCAAAAGTAAAAGAAATTAAAATAATTTAGAAATATGTATGAACAGAGACGAAATGGAAAATACAAAAAGCAATAAATGAAACATCGTAAATAGTTGATATAACACAAAAGCAGATCAATACAAGGTCTCAGACTCGACTCAGATTGGAAGCCAGTGAGACGGAGATAAGGTAAAATAAGATTAAATAAGATAAGATCCTTTTTAAGTCTCACTACCGGGAAATTGAGTGTGTTACAGCAGCAGTTTTTGAGCCCGTATCTCCGACTCGGCATCATTCTGTCGATTGATCGTATCGATGCATTGAATCCTCATTTCACAGCTGCGTGAAATTATACAATAAAGTTAAAAATGTCCTTCAGCGTTTTATTTGCACAACATGCAAAGATATTTGAGATGTCCGCCCGCAATAAAAGCAGCAAATCTTCACATTAGAAACGCTGGGAACTGTACAACAACAACAACACAACACAAAGTGCTGACATTTCAGGGTTAGTCAGCTGAATAAGTGATTAATCCACTTATAGTTTCATTTCATGTCAGCACAGTGACATTACTGGTTTGCGTCTTCAAATGATTCGTATGTCTTCTTCAAATGCTCTGGTGTGATTGAGGGAAATCCGATGTCCAAGATTTCCAGGAAAGAGAGAAAAGTCAGCTGCTAAAAGGATTCAATTCTCGAGTCGTTTTTTGAGAGGAATCACATATTTTTGGACGAGGGACAGGAAGCCGACACAGATGTTGTGAAACGGCCGATACGACTCTGGCTTGGAGATAAAGTTGCTGTTTGGCAGGGAACTGTCACATTTCCTTGTTTTCCCTTTACACACCAGCAAACGTTTTATTAGCGACTTGAAAGTCATAAGGCTCTGAATAGGAAGCAGGGATTGTCTCGGCGCCAGGAAATCAGTCCGATCTAAACCAGTGGTATGAACCTCGCTAACACCAGGATTTGACTTTATCTTTCTTTTTTCTTATAGTTGTTTTATTTTATATCGTCAAATCAATACGTATAAAAACAAAAAGCCCTGCACTGTAACTATTCATTTTGTTCACGGTTACTGCTCTGCTCCACCCCCCCCCCCCAGTCCCTGCTTGTAAACGTGTCTGATTAAACGAGGCGCTGGGAGAATCATATTGTGACAGGTGTTTGTGTGCCTTTGTCTTGAGGAAATCTACCGACATGGCTTTTTCTTTGAGTTCCTCTCCTCTTTCATTTGTGTGGCAACGGATCCCCTGGGTCACGATTCACAGCAAAAAGCCCAATCCCAAGGAACCACAGCACTAACACACACTGTATTGATTCATTGTGCAGTTTCTTTAGAGCCACCTTTGGTCGAAACGGCGCCCGGAACACTAATATGATTCTCTGAATAAGAAAGACACCGACAGAAAGAAAGAAAGAAAGAGAGTCTCTCAGTGATGTTGTGCTTCCCGGCTGATGTTATTTTTAAGGTTTTTTTTCCGAGCCTCAAATGGTTTTAACAGACCGTCCATTTTATATAATTGTCTCGCCGACATCAGGGGGCGGCTGACTCACATGTGAAACGTACATTTAAAGCATTGATCCTGACGCTGTTGCAAAAACAGTTCTGTCATTTTAGCTCTGGTAATGTAGTTCCTGTGTTTTTAAAAATGCAAAAAATCACAAAAGATTCCAGTTTGCATTAGAATTTACACTTTTTTGAGATCTGCTTCTGTGGAGCTTCTTTTATCTCGTAGACGTGGAACAAAGATCGGTCCCATCCTGTCGTCTCAGGTCACAGTGAATCTCCTCCGCGGCTTTGTCACATCCCGGGTGCATCACTGTAATGTACTTTCTACTGGAGCGAGTCTGTGGAGCGTGAAGCGGCTGCAGCTTGAAGTTCTGCTGCCGGGACTGAGACTGTAGAGTTATGCTAATATCACCCCTGTGTTGCTTCCTTCAACTAACAGCGTGTTAACATTGCTTTTAAAATGACTCTAATCAGTTTCCTCTGCATGACACAGTTCCAGTTACCAGTATTTTACAGGATTGTCAGTTCTGACAGCTGCTAACTGGCTAATATCGCTAATGACAACAACAATTACAGTTACAAATAAAAACAAACAACCGTCTCTTTGACAGGAACAAAACATAAATCTGTGAATTATCTTTTTTATATATTTGGCTTCTGAACTGTGCCTCAGTCTTTGCTTTTAATTCACAGCTGACATTCGACCTTTAGAGCACATATTGTTCATCTTTATTCCTCTGATCATTTCCTGTTATCTAATCCTATTTCCTCCTTCCCGGTAACCTCTTTGTAAACTAACAAATATTTGTAAAGGGCACTCGAGGCTGATGGGCCAATTTACCCCCACGTTGCAAATGCATGTATTGAACCAGATAACATGCACACTCAAGATTTTCTGCAAACTGCAGAAAACATTGGCAAAATATCCATTCTCAGAAATAGCTAGTTAGATAGTGATTATTCTTTTCATGAAACAGTAACTAAATACAGATCAACTCACAAGAAATACTTATTCATAAAAACAGTCATCTTGAACGAAATTAGCAGTCTACACTTGCCTGATTTGTTTAAAATCAAAATTACATAAAGGTGGTCAACCGCTCATGTAATGTTGAAGAAATTTGACCCACTTCCTGATACTGATCTTCACCAAAATGAAATGACTTCTTCCCTGTCCACTGAGTTCTGTGCTAATCCGTTTTGTACTTTTTGTGTAATCCTGCTAACAAACAAACAAACATACAAATCCAGATGCAGAGGTTATTGACTCTGCACAACACAAACGAAGGGGTAACTCCTGCCAGTTTAGTGAGTTCATCGAAAGCCGAGCAACTCGAGACAAAGAAGAGAGCGAACATATTTGAAGCAAGAGGCCAAAATATTCTAATTTTAATCCCTCGGATGAGTCAAGCTCCAAAAACACTGGATCCTACGTAATGCAAGTCGATAGCGTCTCTTGGCTCGTGAACCTCCGTGTCTTTTATAATCCACAGCCCCCCCCCTTCAGTTTGTAACACAAGCTCTCAGATATACATTCGTGCCGTGCAGGGTTATTATTTTAGAGATCTTTGAGTGCCACAGAAGTTCACGTGTGGAGATGCACTTTAACTCTACCTGGACTTCACTTGTCCTGGCTTCTTCCACACGTGTGCAGATCATGAAATGTGCTGTAACACATATATTTGCCACTTAACTTCATCAGTTTACTGTCGCGCTGTAGTAGAATTTATCGAGTGGCGCGCTGACCGAGCGGTTGTAAAGTCGCCGCTGTCCTGCAGAGCAGTTATGACCCTGACACTATTGTTGTTTATGAGGTCAGGAGCTTTACAGCGTGTTCAGAAAATAATCTGCCGCACCACAGCTGTTTGATCAACACGCTACAGCATCGGGAGGAGGATGGACAGACAGAGGGACAAACCGATCCAGAGAGATGGGGGGGGGGGGGGGGGGGGGGAGAGAAACAAATTGCATAATGTCTTCCAGCTCTCCAGCGACGCAGCCACAGCCCAAACCAATTAGAAAGCTTACGTGAAGATAAGGGCGTCCTTTATTTGGAAAGGTCGGGCTTTAAGAACAAAAGGAATTCTTAAAGTGTTAAAGTGGTACATTACATGCACAGGCACACACACACACACACACACACACACACACACACACACACACACACACACACCCACACACTCAGTCAGACATGGCGCCTTTGTACCATTATTAATGCCCTGCAGCTCGCGCTCCAAATTGAATCTAATCAAGTGAAATGTTGTGAGGATCCTCGGGAGAAGGAGCAGGTCTGACGGTGACCGCTTACAATAAAATCCCTGACATTTGGAAACAAAGCCTGCTCCACCTCTGAGCTGTAATTTCATCCTGCAACTGCTGCCATATTTGATGGATGTGTGTGTGTGTGTGTGTGTGTGTAGTGTGTGTGTCTGTAGTGAATGTGAATGTACGCAAGGAAAAGTGTGTTTATACATCTGTGGGCTTTGTGGCACCTACCTCCCCATACGCTTGTGTGTTTGTGTGCGTGTGCGTGTGCGTGTCTCTCTGAATGGCTCGAATAATTTCTTTTGAAGTGGTCGTCGTATTGGAGTACAGTGGAACTAATTACGCTGATTGTCGGGAATGCAGCTGCAGTAAATATGTCACGAGTGCTGTCCTTCCTGCTCGGGTTCTGCTGCACTCTCCAGCGAATCGGATCACTCGGCAGCTCGATGAGATAAAACCCCCCAAAAATGCAAATGGCACAAATGCATTTTTAAAAATAGACCTGTTCAAAATTGACTCTTCAGATGATGCTCACTAGTTAGTGAAATATTCACGTCAGCAGCACGGAGAGCTTTATAAAAGCAGACAGGACGGTGAATAATTCATGTGAAAATCATGTTTCAAACTGCCTGACTCCGCTTCATCAACCGGTGGACCGTGTCGTCGGCTTTGTAAGCTAGAAAAATATTAGTCTTTCAAACAACAGCCTTTAAGTCTCGATAAAAAATGTGACATTGAGCAGAGTTTCAAGGAACAAGGCACATGGACTGTGTGTGTGTGATTGTGCGTGTGATTGTGTGTGTGATTGTGTAATTGTGTGTGATTTCGCTTCACGCTGTTGACCTGTTCTGTATTAACTGCTGAGATCGTGTGTCATTTTCTTATCATGGATCATAGGATAAGAAATAAGTTATGATCACAGTCTCTCGTTTCCTTCAGGGAGCACTGGAGCACATTCAGCATTTCTGTCACATGACTGCGGAGCTGAAACAATGACTCAAATAAACATGGCTCAACTTCTCCTTAATGAATATTGTTGTAATGATATTTATCTGAAAACTTTCTCGCTGATGATGTGACAAAACAAGACGTTTTACCAAATATCTAACTTTGACTTTTGGGAATAAGAATTGTATCATTTTTTATTTTACTTGTCTGACATTTAATGGACAAACAATAAATCAGTTGATATAGGAAACAATGGACGAGACTAATGAAAGGAATGATTAGTTGCAGGTTATGAAAGCTTTAGTTCCCTCAGCTGAATTTGCATAAACTCCCCATACGGAAGGCTATGTACTGAAAGAACAGGTTTTCACTGGGTCACGTTTAATAGAATGTCAAATCTGCTTGTTCAGTTTGTGCAGTAAATGGAAGGTTGTATGCAAATTATTGAAAGGTCATGAACAGATACATACAAAGGAGAACTTTGCTTATCAGGTTAAACCCTATACACGTGTCTTACAGGTTTTAAAGGCTGAACAGTTACCTGCACATTTATGTGACCTCCTTTGCCTCTGACACTATAAGAATTGTAGTTTTTCAAGACTTCATGCTGGGTTTTTTTCAAGTTGAACTCACTGTTGTAACCATTCAGCAGTGGGTTTATGGTGTTTTATTACCCGGGATGACAGTGTGTCAGTCAGACCTCCGCTCTGGCACTGGACCGAAATATCCCAAGAAGGATTTGATGGATTGCTGAGAGATCTGGTGCAGATGTTAATGTTCCTCTCAGGATGAACAGTAAGAACTGTGCTGATCCCCCGACACTCATCCTCCGTGCAGCAAACATCAGTAGAAATCAAAACTTGTATTTATCCAATACTTTGCTTTACGACTACATACTGGCAAAACTGCTCCCACAACACTCCCATCAAACGTTTCACAAGAACCTGACATTCGTCTCAAAGCACTTCCATACTGTACGATCTCTCTCGCACACAGTCTCTGTACAAGAGCCCATAAACAGTTTGATTTGTTCACCAGCGTCTCCTCCCGGCTTTTGTGGCAGTTTATCGTTTCGGCTCAGTCGGCACATCCTGTTCTGAGCTTCGGCAAACAAAGGCAAACGATTCGGTCGCCAGTTAACTGTCACAGGTGAAAAAGCATCAATCAAACTCACTGACTTGTCGGAGGAATATGTAATTACACTCTTATGTCAGACGACAACAATATAAACAGCGACGTGATGATGACATCTGACTCTGATGGGAGGTTTCACAAAACAGAGCTTAGTCATTTGGCAGCAGTGTCAGATTACTACTTTGGTTTCTGTCTCAAACGTTATTCTCAATTTGAGTGCAGCTTCATACATGTACACGGTTGTACAGGGTGACAAGGTCAGCCATCAGGAACTCATCACAATTGTATTGTCTGTATAGCTGCAACAAAAGAAAAACTGTCAAGCAAAATTGGAATCACATAGAAGTTCTTCTTGTCGTTGCTCTTGTCACACTAATGGAGAAGCATGTCATGTAAACATGCATGCTGACAAGTGTGTGTGTGTGTGTGTGTGTGTGTGTGTGTGTGTGTGTGTGTGTGTGTGTGTGTGTGTGTGTGTGTGTGTGTGTGTGTGTGTGTGTGTGTGTGTGTGTGTGTGTGTGTGTGTGTGTGTGTGTGTGTGTGTGTGTGTGTGTGTGTGTGTGTCCAGTGGAAAGTGCTCGGTGAGTCAGGTGAAGGAAAGAGTGAGATTTTGATGTGAAACGGTGAAACAGAAGCATCGGAACTCGCTGCTTCCTGCATGTGATGCATTTCCTGAGACACGTGGCGAGATGGTTGAGATACGAATCCAAGAGAATAAAGTATGAGTTTTATCATGAGAGAGAATGATTCAAAAGCCAGGCTGGAACCAGACAATAGAACATATTTGCTTGCCAGGAAATGATGAAATAAATTTTGGGTAAAGTTTTTTTGATTACACATATTTGCTGTTAATGGGTGGCATGGTGGTGCAGTGGTTGTCTCACTTCTAGAGGTGGCACAGTTCGAATCCCAACTTGGCCGTACCCATTCTGTGTGTAGTTTGCATTGTCTCCCCAGTGTGTTTGTTGGTTTCGTGTGACTCACTCCCACAGTTTGATTCAGGTTCAGTTCATTGGAGACTATAAATTGACTGTAGGTTTGATTGTGGTTGTTTGACTCTATACATCGATCCTGTGATACGCTGGCGTTTCTCACAGTATAGATAATGGGTGGATTCACCATTTTATTTAGTGCCCATCAGAAGTTACAGATTTACTCCACTGACGATTTAGGGTCAGTGGAGTAAAAGGATCGTATTCACAGCCCACTGGCAGCGGATGAGCCAGAATATGAAAGCAGCCAAAGACTGATCTCTGAGCGAGAATAAAGAAATAAAATCCCAGCAGAAATTGAAGGAGTGAAACAGTCACTGTGAAATTTACTGCAGCCCGTCCTCCACAAATCTTACAGGAGCCGTTGAGATACAAATGTTGGCTGCTGAATTTTGAATCAAGCCATGTAGAATCTCTGTGGACCTTCTAACTGTTGTGTGTGTTTCTTTCTCTCCAGGCCAGGAGGAGGACGGACGGAAGGTGCTGGTCCTCAGCTATCCCCAGTATTGCCGCTATCGCTCGGTGCTGGCGCGGCTCAGCCAGCAGCCGTCCTCTCTGCTCATCGACCACACGGTGCTGGCGCTGGGCGGCATCGCGGCGCTGGGCGGCAGCACGAGGATCCTGTACTGCCGGGACACCTTCGAGCATCCGGCCCTGCTGCAGAACGAGAGCATCTGCGACGAGTTCGGTGAGTGCAGCGACTGGGGATTTGATTTTACCCTTTTAAGATAAGGTATCTTAGAGGCTCGGCGGAAATGCCAACTTACAATTATGTCATTTTGGTTTCCCCGACCTTTTGTTCAAATTGCTTTTTAGTGGAAAATGGACAGTTTTTAATTTCTACGGCCAGGAAATGTGGTTCCTTTTGTGTGAAATTCCAGAAAGTCCACTCGAGTCCAATTAAGGTCTTGATTCGCTTAAGGTCAGCTTATCAAAATGAAAACCATCAAAGGGAAAATAGAAGGGAACTTCTGTTTCCAAAACTAAATACAGCTGCTGTCCTGTGAAATCCTGAATCTGCAAAACCACAGCGGCTCCTGACAAAAACAGCTCTGAGCACAGGCTGGTGACAAATGTATTTCTCGGATAATCCCGAGGGGGTTTTTAATTTTAGCAGAGCTTTGGGTTTTCACATCAAAGTCTGTTTACAGTTCCTGGTGAGTAGTAATACTTTGTGTATAAAATATTGTGTTGTGTCACAACCCCAATTCTGAAGATGAGATTGAGATCAGGGACGTGGAGAGTTTTCAGGAAGTGACCTCAGCAGATCACTGTGGCCCTTTGGAGGGGGGGGTATCCAGCTGCAACATGCAACGTCACCACAGGTGTCACTAAATCTTACACACTGATCCTTTAACACTTGGCAGTCGCCATATCCGCTGCGCACGTGAGTTGTAATGTTGTGCTTGAGGCGTTTAGGTTGTCAGTGGTCAAGTTGCATTGTGGGTAAAACATAGGCGGCAGATTTTGACAAGGAAGAATGATGCGTGGCAAAAAGGTCTCTTGTTCTACTGCATCATTTTATTTTTGAGTTCTTTCTTTCTAAATGGTAGTTTTATTTCTCATTCTGTCACAAAATCCCTCATTTTTTCTTCGGAGCAATTCACAAACCAGTAGGCTCTTCTCCTTTTTTGTTTTGGCTTTGAACAAAAGAATTACAAAAACAAAGAGACAGTCAAAACAGTATTATTTACAATAGTTGTTAGTAATTTGGATTTGTGTCAAGATCATTAGTGTTTTATTAATTCCTCTTTATTTGTCCATTTATACTTGTCATAGCTCAACTCGAGTAAATTCATCTGTTTTGATCGATTTAAGGAGTCGTCATGATTTCAATATGTTTTTCATTAGGAACACGAATGAGCGTCACACCTGTGAAAAACAATCTGTTGTTCAACTGAAGAATTCTGCTGGAACACGTCTGTTTACCGTCCACTCACGAGTCCACACGTTTTATTAACCCTGAGCCGAGCTAAGACAAAGGACTAATGTGATTCATCTCTCTTTATATTTCCTCTGGTCGGCAGCTCGGCAGATTTCACCGGGGCCCTCGAGCTGCATCAATTTGACATTTGCAGTAACGGCTCCTCTGGTCAGAAGTCATTGTTTTTCTTTTCCTGTAAATTTACCAGTAGGTAATTGCATTTTAAGAGAGCAGCAAAGGTGAGACCAGAAAGGAAAATGGTTTTAGGCATAGGAAAATAAGTTATGAATAGTAACGCTAACATCCTGTGGCTGCTGTTGCTCATTCACTTGGCTCAATAAAGCCATTCCTCTGTGAGCCACATTTAAGCTAAAGGTTTATTTTCAGAGCCTGAGGGAGTTCTGCTTTTCTTTCGTACTAAGGCAGATCTCTAATGTTATTCACATGAAGGTTTACTAGGTTCCAAGCAGGTTTTTATTTCTGCTCGAATTGCTGCTAGGAGACTTGTTTGTGATTTGTTTCAAAACAGCAGAGCTAAGTAATTTCCATCATTCTGCCAAGTGAACCGAGGCCTCAAGGGCGTCTTGCGTCCGGGAACAAACACATAGATGGATGTTTGCACATATTCATGTAGAAACAGCTGCTGTGTAAAGTCCTCATTGTTTATACCATATTAACTCCACCTTTTATTAGGATAAATAGCACTGGGGACATTTAAGAAGTAATACTGGGCATCTGTGAAATATCAAAAAGTAAGAGATGTATCTGGGGAAGGTTTTAGGTGAACTTCTGTGTTTCCCCTCAATGCTAATTCTGACCTTTTCGGATTCAGCCAAATCTGCAATGGCAGCTCTAATAGCTGTCCGTCTTGTCGAGGCTAATTCACAAAAGTGTGTCAAGCTTCCTCGGGGGGGGGGGGGTAGAGAAGACAAGAGGGATCAGTTAAAAAAAAAGTGCTATCGCGGGGTTTGAGCATGGCTGTCGGAGCAGTGCTGTGTGAGGCGGTGGAATCCAGTAACTGTATCTGCATCATCTACACATTAGATATTTAAATTTGGGCATGAAAAAAAAAAAAAAATGCAAATGTCTCCTTCAGATTCCTCCGTGTGTTTGGAGGTGAGTAATGAAACGCCGACGTGCTCCGGCTGCTCCTCCTGTTTACATAATGACTGATGTCCTCGGTGTTTGCTCTGACTTTACTCGGTGATGTAAGGTCGTTCGAGACTGAGCTTTATCTGTCCCCGATCTATATCTGTGTTTCTTTTCTTCTCCTTTTTCGTTTTTACATTCGTCCACGTCACTGGCAGGCATCTCGGCCTTTCAACCAGCTCGAGCAAAACTGCAGTTGCGTCAGTCACCAGATCTTTGAGTCCTGTGATCCATATTCATGTTCGGCACCGCCTGTCACCCCTGCAGTTGCTTCGCTCGCGGAGAATGACACAGTTTTTGTTTATAATTATCGTGTGTTCTCCGCCAGCGTGGATTGATTATACCCGTTCTACTTTGTGTCCCCAATTTAATTCCTTTGCCAGGAGGAACGTAATATTTCTCCTCAGAAAAAGGGAAACAAAAGTTGCGTGTGGAAAACCTCGCTGGTTTAAAAACACTAAATATTATTGAGGTATTGTGTGATGTGCTAAATGTTAAACAAGCTCTTATATAACCCATAGTGTAAAGAAGGTGCTACATACTCAGCTGTACTATAATAATATTGGCATTACCGAGGATCCTCTGCTGCGAGGGAAAGCCAGAAATAGTTTGAGTGGGCCAGGCCTCTGAGGCGCTGAATGACAGACGACAAGGTTCAAGGTTTTGTTATTAGCCGCCATAGCTGTCTGCCGAGTGTTACTCGCATTCACTTGGCAGCGGGACCGTACGTGCTAAAAAGCAAAAACATAAACATGTGAGAGCGCGTCGCAGAGGTGCAGCGTATGATATATTTAAACAAGGTGTGTGTGTGTGTGAGTGAGTGTGTGTGTGTGTGAGAGGATTGTGTGCGTCGCGGAATTGCTGAGCACCCTGACAGCTCCTCGATTGGGCGTCTGTTAAGGAAAATATTATGAGCAACATTTACCCCCTATTTCTCTAATTCCGAAGCTATGCTCCCAAACTGCTGACCTCCCTCTCCCTCCCCCCCACCCCCCCGCCGCCAGCCCCTCGGAAACCCAACACCCCTTGTGTGCACATTGCTTAAATCAACAGTATTTTTGAAAGTTAGTGAGGCAATCATGTTTGAGGCAAAGCAGTTGAGAAGAGCTGCTCACCCCCCCCCCTCCTCCTCCTCCCTCCTCCTCCTCCTCCTGCTCTTTCTCATTTGTCCTATATTCCCCAGGTCCCTCTCCTTGGCACAGAAAACTCTACAGTACTTGTCTTTGCTCGGCTCAGTGTGCGTTGTTTGAAATATCTCTCAGTCGGAGCTGGTTTGATATTTATTAAAAAGAAACATTTTCAGTGCAATCCGGCGTAATCCTCCCGGGTGGGATGAGCATAAAAAACAATTTATAGCTTCAATATATTAACGTGGTCCAGATGCGCTGATCATAAACAGAACTTCTACCGTCTGTTGTTGTAGCGCGGCCGCACTCGGTCGTGCCTCGTGTGTATTTACGAGGGTCGGAGTTAACTGTCTGGTCACTCACTTTCCCTCTGACACTGGAAACTGTGCAAGAGAACAAGCGAGGACGGAAGGATTCAGAAAGCGGTGAACATGCTAAAACCCAACCCCTGCACGGTGAGATAATCTCTCTGAAAACATTCGGCCCCGCTCGCTTGATTGGGCTGGGTCACCGAACGAACCCGCGGCATGATGTCATTGTTTCCACAACTTGAACCACTTTCTCGCTCGCTCTTTTAAACATGAAATCAGATTAGATGAAATATGCATACGCCAATATCATCCCATGACAGGCCCGTCTGTTAATGTAATAGGCGAGTTGCTTGCTAAGCTCATGTTTTCCCGTCTCCTCTGCAGATTTGTGTTAACCGCCAGCCCATGAATTTTTCATCGTCCATATGTCACGGTATACAGGGGCCATAGAGCAGGAATTTAGAGGAGAAAAGAGCACATGCTGGAGCTGTATCGTCAGATTTCATAAGCAGGACGTGGACGCTATAAAACAATATAGCGAACATCTGGTGAAAATCCACTTACGGTTTACTTTCATGTCCTCACATGTGGGTAAGATGATGCTTTTTACAAGAAATGAAGGAAGCATATTTTACACTATATGCTTTTATACGTCGTATAACTCAACGTGCTCTGCTCCATGACTCGCCTGAGCACACTGTGATTTATTGCTCTACCTGGCAGAATTAACACATCGGGGCTGTTTTAGCTAAAAGTGCTCTTTTCCGCTGAGTTCAGCCGCATTAGCCTGACTTCCTGTTTGCTAGTATATGTCATCAGCAATACACCAACTTTGCACATATTATCAGTTTTAAGCAAACACAGCAGAGAGATAAAAGAAAGCATCTGAGGTTTGGCGGGAAGCTTATCAGAGGTCCGGACCTGTTATTGCCTCAGACGAGGATTGTTTGTTGGTTTGCAGGATTTCCGCAGAAACTACACAATCAATTTCCATGAAATTTTGTGCAAAGGTGGGACGTGACCCAACAAAGATCCCTATAGATTTTGGCCCCGGATCAGCAAATGTTTTTCTCTCACATTAAAATTGTAAGATGTGGGTGTGAGCGTGTGAGATCTAGTTTAGATCAAAATTTAAATCTGGATCTATTGAATTTAAATGTGTTTTTTCATAAGGGGACTGTTCCCGGATCTTAGTGCAAGTTTCCCTCATAAAACAAAACCAGAGGAAGAAAATACTCTTGCTTCAGTTAACAGAATCATATCAGTGACTTTATATGTCTTATTTAAGGCAAATCCTATAATTTGGACGGAGCAGTGTCCTCTGACAGTCCAGCTCGCTACATCCAGATCAGATAAGAGAGGAATTAATTTAAAAAAAAACGTTGATACACTCAAACTTAGTCCCCTTCAATTATAACCATGTGCTCACAGCGACGGGCTGATAGTGAGTCACTCTCTCTCTTTCTTCTGGCCTGAGTTTCACCTCTCAGGTTACATGCAGGCCTCCTGACCCACTGGAGGATGTGGCTGCATCCTGAGAGAAAAGGCAGTTACTCCGCAAAGCTCAGAAACGTATATCGCATCCTCCTCTGCATGTTTATGTGTTTGAAAAACAAAACAAAAAAACAATCTCCTTAAAAGTCAAAGGGTTGAACATCAATTAAATATGCAGCAGTAACAGATGGTGCTCATTTTAATGATGATTTACATAAATACTTTATCCCTCATAAAGTAAACATGTGATTTTAGGTAGGGTTATTGTGTTAATTAAACTGAGGAGTTATTTATGCAGCATTTAAATGTTGTTCTCTTATAATTTGCTACAAAAAAGACTTCTAGATTGATATAATCATGTAAATTGCAGGACGTTGCTTTTTTAACTTTTATTTCCTCTGAAAATCCAACCTTTCAATAATTTACAATGAATATTGCTACAATAAGTATAAAAATACTGCTTATAGCTGTGAAATATTCATCCAGATTTAGTTTGTTAGTTATCCTCGTTAAATCTAACCATACAATCAACTACTTTAAAGGCAAAGTTGCATTGTACTGTTTAACATAATGAAGCTCTTGAATGCCACGTCTCTCTGCGTCTGCAGACTTTCAAACATTAAACATCGGAGTGTCCTTGAACACACCACCACAGACAGCTTTCTGGCTCCTGCCTGCGAAGGTACCACAGGATATTAACTTTGACAAAGGCGTTGAAGTGTAAATGACTGATATGACGTATATTAGGTTCAGTCAAATAGCACACAGGGGAACAAATATTTCTCCTGCATGTTCTAAACTTGTCCTGCGAAGTGAGTGATTAACGACTGCGGCCTGACAGTAACAATTAGTTTGACAGGTTATCTTGAGGCTCGGAGATAATAAGAAAGGAAGAGTTTCTTTTTTATCTGGAGCAGTAATTTAAACCTCGCTGACCAGCCTGAATTGACCTCATTCATAAGGTGTTTATTCCATGAATTCTCTCACTGAATGTGAAACCACCACTGAGCTTTTAAAAACAAGATAATAAAGACCCTGTAGCTTTGTATCGTAGGTGACTCATATTTTCACAGAACACCAGATGTGAGTTGTGTTACAACTCCTGAATGTCCCTGATAAAAAAAATTACAGAACAGCGTGTTGCAACCTGGAGTGAACACGTCTGAGTCATCAGTGTAACTGTAGATGCTGTTTACAAAGTCTGTCTGTGCTGGCGGAGGAACAGGCTCATGAATGCAGCCTTGTAGCGGCTGCGTTAAATGTCAGACATCTTTCTCCCGTCTGCAGGTTTGGGCTCGTTGCCGGCTGTTGTCTCTGAAAAGAGCTTTTGTAGCTTAAGTGACGTCAAAACTTGTTGTTGCTCCGCTGACGTCTGACAGAAACAAAGTGAGGATTACGCTGAACGTGAGGACTTTGATTGATGTCTCAGTTTGTTTTTTTTCCCTAAATATGACGCGGATATTTCTTTGGAATCATAGAGTTTAGAATTCCTCTGAATCACAGAGGAGCCAATTATATGTCTCACATCCGATCCCAGTTTACTTTTGGCTCTAAAGCTTCGAGTACAGTCACACAGAATCCAAAAACAAGTTTGGAAAATAAAAATGTACGAACAATTAAGAAATTGTCATATTTATTATTAGTATTGTTAGTGAGTGACAAGTTTATTTAAAATAAAAGATGAGTGACAGGACAGGGCCACTTCTGGGGCCTTTTCGATGTGGGCCAGTGCCCCCCTGGACACCCCCCCCCCCCCCTGGGTCTGCCCCTGAAAACAAGTGTAACTTTATTCTTTGTTGGAGGAGTTTGCGTTAACTTCTTGAGACCAGGAGACGGAGCCTGTTGTGCGTCTGGAAATCATTAGTTTTCTTTTGTTTGGAATCGGCTCCAAAAATACAGTAAATTAGCATAAAAACAAGAGAAAATAAACAAGAGCTGAAAGATAAAAGTATCCATTGCCCTATTTTGTTACGGGAATGATGATTATTTATAATCAGCGCGGCTTAGCGGCGTGCAGCTTTTCAGAACGATAAAGTCCCTGTGATTGGGCTCATTGGCCGACTCAATCCCATCAAGTGTAACTAGAGCGTGATCTATTAGAATACATATGTTTTATTGATGTATGGGCCTCGTGTTTATCCTGGCATTCATTTATTTATAGGACGATGCTGTGATTTTTTTTCTTCTCCTGCAGTAATGAATAGGATAAGCCTTGAAGCTTATCCACTGCTCCCTTTCATCTCTCCCTCTCTCCCCCATCCCCTCCCTCCCTCCACCTCTCTCTCTCTCCCTCTCTCTATCTCTCTCTGTCATTCTCTCTCTCTCTCTCTCTCCCTCCAAAAGCCAAATTGAAATACTGTATTTTTTAAAGCTGCGGTCCTGCTGAGTTGTTGCTGCAGTCTGTCAGTATCAATGATGTGGAAGTGTTTGAGGTTATGCTGTTATTTTTTTTTTGTTTTCTGTTAAATCAAATCCTCCACATTATGTAACTTTGACTCTGTTTTACATTCCGAACAACAGGGTGTGTACGTAATTGGGACAGTCCCCCTGCGTGCTCTTAACATTTCTTTGGAAAATGGGATTTATTCTTTAATTTCCTCTCTCCCCCAAACAATAGCCACGGGAGAAAATACCACTTTCAAACACTTGGCTACAGGCAAAACCACCGAAGTGACATGTTCACTTGTCAGATATTTACAGCTTTTGTTGTGCGGCAGCGTATTTGTTTAAATTTTCTCCCGACAGCTGCGAGTTATTGCAGATTAATTACATAGAAAAGTATAAACATATTTTGCCTCGTTGGCTCAACACCGCGTGTTCCTCTTTTTTTATTGCACAATAACACTGTGTATGTGGGTTGAGCTGGATAGTGGGTTGAAGTCATTAAGCCCCCGGGGGTCAGAGGTCGCCGCATTCCTCAGTGTGTGTGTCAGTCAGTGGATCTGGGTTCAGATTAAACCCAGCCATGTCTTGAATGTGATGTGTGTTAATAAGTACTTAACAGGCGACGCTTCCATCATGAGGCGATCACATGAGGTGGACAGAACAAAGACGGGGAGGGAAGGAAAGGGGGATGATTTGCTTCCTATAATCACAGCTTATTTTGACTATAAATTAAGTTTGTGAAATTTGTCTTGTAAAACACGGCACAGTGTGACGGCGAACCATAATTTCCTATTTACTTTGCAAATCGGGAGCCGGAGTCGACAGCCTTTATGAGCTGGCGCAGTGGTGAAGTACACACATTCACACCACTGTCGAAACACACACCCCGATGAATCCGATGAAAACGATTTCATAATCCGCCGCAATAATAAACTTCTTTGAACAGTTTAATTGGCTCTTCCTGGAACGGCACGGCTCCGCTTCATTTGATCTGATGAAAGAGTAATGTTGCCTCTCCCCAGGGGGAGCATGCACAACGGCGCACAAATAATGAATTAAGAACACTACCCTTTTTTTTTTTCTTTCCAAATGACTGCCATAATAAAGCAGAAAAAATTCATACCGCACTTACATCAGTTTCTCCCTAAATTGCTTTCATGTTTACTTGCTTGTGTGTTTAATTTTCAGAGGCTGTTTTTAAGTGAAAATAATCCTGATTCCTGGAAGGGCAATGGATTGAGGTCACTCGGTAATTGATTGTCATCTGAACGAGCTGTTGTCGTTAGGAGGGTTTCTGAAAGGTTCCAGAAACGTCGCTCATGTGTAATTACGAGAGGAGAGAAATCCACTGTGCTCTGGTTGAACACGCCTGCACTTTAAATAGCCTTTTAAAGTTAGAACTAAAACGTGAATTTAAAGGCATGTGGTGGATCTGAGATGGGGGGGGGGGGGGGGATATAGAAGGCTTCACATAAAAGGATAAATGTACGTGTTAAATTGAAGCTGACAAAGTCTTGATGGTTTTGAAGAATGTCCTGTTTCCTGGGCTGAGGAATATTAACAGTGACAGTCTGAATGGAGAGTCTGTGTACAGCAACAGTATGGTCACAGGAATGAGCTCATTACTGGCGAGTGCATCACGTATGTGCACACAGACACTCGGTGAAACACATTCATCTTAATATCGCTGCGGTGATAATATTCCATTTACATATGTAAATGGTAACCCCTGACGTGCTCCATCCTGAAGGCAAAGGAAATCAGTGTGAAACCCAAACCATAACCTCAACCAGAATGATCCTCAGTTCTATGCCTGAAAAATCTCTTTCCCTAGTATGGTTTGGCAGGAGGACTATAACACACACAGACACACACACGCACACGCACACACACAACCACACACACACACACACAGACACACACACACGTGCACATTTTAGAAAAAAACGCTCCTGGCTTAAAGAAGCTAAAAGAATGATTTACACGATTTTGTAAGTGTGAGATAAAAATATGAGCGAGTATTTTTAATGTGCTGGTAAACACACGCTTGCTGGGATGTGGGCTTGTCTCCATGGCAACGCCAGTCGGAGCGTGCCCAGCCTAGCGTTTTGACAGGTTCCCCTGATGATGATTGATAATTACTACCTGACTTGTTGTCCCCGTCTCCACAAACATATGGCGCGAGCTGGCCTCCGTCATATATCTGACAAAATGTTCCCTTTTCTGATAATAGCTTTTTAATGTTGCGTTTTGTTGTGCATGGATAGCAATCATACCCCCGCCATGCACGCAGACACACACACACACACACACACACACATACACACACACACCCCTCCCACCCGTTTGTAATTACATTTACTGCTGTTCACATAGTTATTACAGAAAGGAAAGAGAAACAGACAGGAGAGGAGAAAGTCAAAAAGAGGCGGGTGGAGGGAGAATTGATTTCACTTTGAATTGATGTATTTCTCCCACCGCTGCTGGATTCAAATGTTTTTGTACAAATTGTCAGGATTATCACAAAGAGGCAGCATTTCTCTTCTGACAGTATAGTCACCTATTAGAATATAAACAGCAGATAATGGCCACGGCGGCGGGCTGTCTCATAAAATCGCTCTTTATTCCATATCCGTGCACGCAGCGTTTTATTATGCAATGTGTTTGCATGCAAAACGCTCATATTTGGATGCAATTGGAAGCAATCTTGTCGTTTCCACAGAGGCTATAGAGGAGGACATCAATCTATAAACAGTATTTATCTACTGCGCACCGTCCTGGATCTTATTAACTGAGATTTCAGAGCCAACAAGCACTTTAAAGTTCAAATACAGGGTTGAGATGCTTAATGTCCCTCTTAAGGTTTCAACTCCAACACATTACGACTTCTGCTTTTCTCTAATTATAAAAAATGTGTTAATTTGTTTCTCAGAATGTGCAGGATCTGATCTTTTTATATTGCTCTATTTTCATTCATATAAGCCTCAGTAGGCGCTTCAAGGAACAGGGACATTATCAGCAACACTCTCTCACTCGTTACGTCTCGGCCTCTAAAGTTAAATCGAATCAAATGAACTCGTTGATCCTGACAGCTTGATATAATATGTCCGTGGTTCCGGGATTGGCAGGACGACTGGTTGCCCACATCCCCTTTGGTTAACATGGGCCCACCTGCAGTATCTGAGAACGTGCTGCACTCCATGGAAACTGAAGTCATTTCTAATAGTGCGTGATTGAGGTCTGCCACAGGCTACGGCAACAGACAGGCTCTGTGAAGGAGATAATGATGCATGCACACACAGCTGTCAGTCAGCCAGCTGAGGGGAATCGTCTTGTGAAGAAAATAAAAACAGACTGCAGTCGATATAATGCAGCAGTGTCTGTATGGGAAATGATGGGTTTGGGAAATGGGGTGTTAGAGCTGTGGCGACCGGAGAGGTGATGTGGGGAGAATCTCCCCCAGACCCCATACTCTCACCTGGACTCCTGTCTTTTGCAGTTTAACTATATTTGTACATTCATACCAAAGTGTTTGATAGATAGAGAACAGGTTTGGACTGAGGGTATTTATTGCAGCTGATATTACAAAATGTAATTTAATGTCTCTAGTAGAAAGTAAGTCCAGTGAAAAGTATCGTAAGGAGCATCGTTTTTCTTCTTGTGTGTTTGACAGATCGTTGATGTCGGCTTTATCGCCACCTACTGACCCGGCATGAGCTTGTAATCTTTTTTGTGTGTTCTCGTCTAGATGGAGATATTTTGTAAAACGAAGATCACGTAGACGTTTTATTTTTCTTATTTTGGGAAAATGTCTTAAGTCCTGAACACATTTTGAGAAACTTTATTCAAGAAATGAAAAGGAAAGACATAAATATATATGTGTTAATCTGGTGTGACCCTTGAATCCGAGGGAAGTCCAGGTGTCGTGTGGTTAGAGAGGAACGGAGCTGTTGAGGACCGGTGGATGAGGCGGCTGCACCTCAGGGGGGACTGTGTTGTTCAAACCTTTTTAGTTACAAGCCCGACTAATCCCTGCCTTTTATTCAGGCTCATGCTCTAATAGCCTTGTTGTATTACAGTGATGCTCAGTGTGGCAGTCGTCAGGATGAGACTTCCTGATACATGTGCTGTCTCCAGACAAACTCCCCAGCTCACAGACGTTCTGTTACTACTTTCTTTCTCTCCTTCGCTGGTCTTCGGTTGTTGGCCTGGCAGAATGTGGTTGTTTGTATTAACAGTAACTGGAATCCATTGTGCAGCTATACGCGTTTCTCATTAAATTCAGAATAGCAGTGAGCCACGGAGGAATACAAATATCTTCTCATAGTCCCGTTGCATTCAAAACAGGCATGAAAATGACTCGGGCCATGGAAATATTTCCTGTTTTATTGATGTCAGATCCCCCTGGGACTGATCTAATAAAAAATCTGTGTATCTTTACTTTCAGCTGTGAATTGTTTTTGCAGTTTATCAATGATGATCTCTCGCTGTATAATTATGAGAAATTAATTAACACTTGTATCATCTATCATCCTACGGAGGGTTTTGATGATTAATAAAAACAATGCACTCTGTCCGCCTACACACTCTCTCTCACTCCGTGGGTGCGTTGTGTAATTTCTGATGATTGCAGTGATGAGAGAGGCTTGAAGTATCATTGTTCATTAATTCATTGTTTCTTTCCTGTACGGCCAGTGTGTCTCAGATGACTCTGTGCAGAAACGTGCCTGGAGCGCAGGAGCAGAGGAATAACTCTGCTGTCAGATGTGACACAGTGAGAATTATGAGCACATCAAAAACGCCCGGTATCGGGACGTGGAATTCAGCGGTGGCTACCGTCAGCAACAAGATGATGGAGCGCAGGGGAGCGCCTCATATACTCTCTGTTTTACATATCGAACATCGACAGACTAGTTCCCGTTTCAGATGCCAGGGCGGCTCAGGGAAGTCAGTGACAGTTTGACCAGAGAGGGAAAAAAATGCTATCAATTTCCACACATTTAAAATAACCTAGATACGAACAAGACAAACACTGTGAGCTGCTCGATGATCACAAATGTGGCCTGAATGTGAAATAATACATCAAATTAAACCACAAATTAAAACTGAGTCACTGAGTAGAGCTGCACCAAATTTCACACACAAATACATGTCAGTCCCTAAATATGCCTGATTTATGTCCACATTAAGATCCATGAATTATTCCACATCCTGGATCCGTATCCTGACTTGGATCCACACCAACATTTAATGTAATCTTCTCTGACCCCCATCAAATCCTTCCACCAAATTTTGTGCCAATCTGTTTAGTTGTTTTTGCGTAATCCTGTTCACAAACAAACAAGCCAACCAAATACACCAGGGGGTGAAAACATAACTTCTTTTGTGGAGTTAAAAAAAAACCATCAAGGATGATGTGTAAAGAAAGAAAAACTGTTTTTCAACTTATTCTCTTTCACATTAGCCACCACCGTAACTTTATCGTGACTCTGGCATATCACCGAGTCCTGTCCAAAGCAAACAAAAGACATAAGCTTCCTGATTTCACTTTTCTTGCTAAACTGCCTCAGAATCTACTTAGGCGGTGAAAACTAATGTTATTGTGAAATTGAAGGTTATTTGAAAAGCCTTAGGAAGCTCCGCTGCTCTCCCTGATCCACGCTCTCGAGTGGCGTTGACTGGAAACAGGTCTCACAGTAAAATCTCAGATGAACTCCTTTCTGCTCCAGCTGGACGGCGAGAGGACGCTGATAAGAGACAAAAGGTCTCCTGACTTTTTTCACGTGCTCAGTTATAGTTTGATAACTCCCGGGCTGCCTTTACGATGACATAGACACTCACGACCACGAGCTGATTGGGTCTTTTCGGTTTCGATGTAGGTTTCGTCAGGCTTCTATCACATGACCTTCTTACCGAAGAATCCAAATCCTGTTTAAACCTGCAAGTGCATGCCCCATGTACGTGAGTGGGATTAAAACTGACAGACACATACCAGTATGGATATAGAAGTATTAACTCAGACATGGACACAGAAACTTTATTTTTTTTCCCAGTGTCCTTCTTAAAATGTGGCCAGAAATATTCGCTCAGTGAGCAGAAATAGTTGAAGTGGCTTCAACCTCTGGGATCCGTGAGGAGCAGACGCAGTGTCGCCCGTCGCTGCTGCAGACGAACCACTCATCGCTTGTATTTTTATATTCCCCCCCGGTCCTGTCGGTCCCTCGCCTCCCCTGACTCGTCCCTGCGCCGCCAGTCCGGAGTTAAAATGTTCCACTATAGTGTAAAATCCCATCCCTGATCACACCTCTGATATGTTTTTACTATATTTAATTCATTATTTATCAGGTTTGTATTTTAAATCTCATGAATCATCATTTGTTTTGTAAATTCTATCTTATTTCATTCAGTTTATTTCTAATTTGAGTCAGAAGACTCAGCTTCTGCTTTCCACAGAGGCAGTTCCTCTTTTCCTCAGAAATATTAAGACGTAAAAATGCATCCGCTGCGTGTGACTTAAAGAAACTGTCTGTCACGGCGTTTTGTGTTTTACGAGGGGCTGTAAATTTCCAACGCGCCACTGTAACCCTGTAAGCTAGACTCAAGTGACCTCCTTTGTGTCTGTGTGTGTTTTTGTGTGTGTGTGTGTGTGTGTGTGTGTGTAGGCGTATTCACAGGTACAGTTTCGTACACAGAGCTCAACCCAGGGGAGGATTTCTTCTCACCTGGGCAGATCCAAACCATGTTTTGTCCTGGAGCCGCGGTCACTGTGGTCTGGATGTTTTACAGATGACTTTACGCCGCGTTCGGCTCGAGAAAAGATCCTTTAATTCCTCGGCTCCCGCGTGCAACTCACAGAGGAGCGATTTGAAATTGACTGAGAGGATTTCTCCTGGAGTCACATCGATTATAACAGAGCTGAAATGTAACATGTCGATGCCTCCGTGCCACTGAGATGGTTGCTGCTGCTTTAACCTCTTTTGTGGTAATTTTATTGGTTTATTTTGTCGTTGTAAGATGTCCTTATTTCTTCTCTCCTGGGCGAGTCACTCTTGCTCAAACTATTTCAATTTCGAAATCATCTATTTACATAAAAGGTGATTTATTAGAAGTATTACATGATGCTCTGTATGGTGTGGTAATGTGTTCTGCCCTGGGGGAGATACTGTACCGTTCCTTGCATTGCAACACCAACGTTACCTTTGACTGTGAGCTATGCTGATAATTGCAGAGTGGGTGTAGGGGCCTTTGGTGAATTTGCAACCAAGTGAGACAACAAAATATGTCAAAACACGTTTTTCACCCACCACCGCTTGTTGTAGTCATGCCTCACTCATCCTCCCCCTCTCTCACCTTCGTGTTTGAACTTGGACCTCGTTACGCTGAGAGGAAGTCAAAGTCAAACTGTAGAATTAGGAGTTTGAGCGAAGACGTGAGTGGGAGTTTTTTTTTTTCAAAGGAAACGAGGAGAGCAGTTTCTTCCTCAGTCCGTCACAGTCTGTGTGAGATGTGAATCGTTCACAACTTAGTCACCACGTTCAATACACTTTTATAGAAATGAACATTGAATTTTTATATAACTGATAAAAACGATGATGGAACTCAGCTGAAGTTGTTGTCATTAGTTACACTCTTATTATTCTGTAAAATTCTAAAAATGGATTCTGCAAGTAAAAATTCTAAATATAACTCTGAAAGTGTTTCAGCTCGACATTTGTAAAAGCTCATAAAATTAATCGCCAACATTCATTATAGCCATAATTTGACAAAAATGATTCAGTCCTTCACTGGACTAGTGATAGCCATGTTAGCATGCATTCTAATTAGCACTAAACACTTATTGCAGCCGATGCTAATATGGGTCAGTGCACCAGCACACATGCAACATTGAAGGTATTTGGTCCCAAACAATATCATCAGTCATAATAACACCCGAAAATGGTGCTAGAAACTTTATTAAATTCCAATTTGTCCTGAGAGAAATGTGAATGCGTGTCTGACACCAAAGTTCAGTAATAAGTCTCCAGTCAGATAGAAAACATGTGCGTAACCACAGCGACCAGCAGTTGTTCTGCTTTTTGGAACCAGTCTCTTTTTTAAGGACATAATCACAAAGTTAATACATGTAGATGCTGAGCTTTCTCTTTTATTAGTTTTTTTGTGTCAATTTCGTGAGCGATATGAACTGAGGCGTTGATTTCTCCAGTCGGCCGAATCCGCCTCTGGTTCCCAGAAGCCTCTCGATCAATCAGTCCATTTTGTTGTGGTTCCCTGTGGCTCTGCAGAACCGTCAGAACCCTTCCCGCGCCATCTCTAATGACTTTTTCATTAACATTGACATCAACTGAATGGTAATGAAACAGAGGTATTAGGGCTGTATTTAATTGAATCTGAAGGAGGGGGGTTATTACACATGACTGTGTTGTAAAGCTGTAAAGAGCTGAGAGCGTTTGGCTGCATCCAGATGATCAAGTTGTCAGAATGTGGGTCCCACTGCTGATGTCATCCTGACTCTGGGTTGTGATCTGTGACAGACAAGATGGATTCAAACCCCATGGAATACAGCTTACCTGTGTGTGTGTGTGTCTTTGTGTGTGTGTGTGTGGGGGGGGGGGGGGGCTATAGATATATGTGTATATATATGCACATATGTGTGTGTTTATGTATGTATGTAAATATAAATATACACATGTATGTAAATGTTTAGTGTATCATGAGCTATGACTGTTGAGTATTTGTGCGTATGTGTGTGTGTATGTGTGCGTGTGAGTGTGTGTGTGTGCTTTCTGGGGTTTGTAAAGGACCAGTCACAAGAGACCTCTGGTCACCTCAAGGCATTGAGGATTTCAAAGTCATGACACAGACCCATATAAGTAGAAAACCACAGAGGAAGAAGTCACTCAATGGGAAGTAAATGAGTAAAGGAACCGAGGAGCTTGTTCAGCTGCCATTTTTGGTGTATGACTAGAATGCCCATTTTTGGCTCTTTCAGGGAAGTATCATGTCTACTTAGATGATCTGTTTCTTTTCTAGTGCACTGACAAAAACACTTAATGCCCACAGGGAGATACAAATATCACATATCCCAGGGTGCTATAAAATCACCATCTTGTGATGTTGGCTTAGTTTTTTTTTTACAGACTATAAATGTCTTTTTTTCCATTCTAGAAAATCAATCTTCACAGAGTCAGGCTGTGTTTGATTTTCGTTGTGTTATTCTAAAGCTGGAGCACTCCTCCCTTATGCAACTCTGCCAAACAGAGCGCGGAGCACAAGGTCTGCACAACTTCTGCAGTACAGGGAGAGAGATTGTCTGCACTTGACCTTGTGTGCCTGTTTGTGCATGTTTACAAAAATACACAAATGCATCGTTTGACCCCAGTTTCCAGCAACATCCACCTGGGTTGTTTAACAGCTCTCAGGTTGTGCTTCATCAATAAGTCAGTTCATTTAAACTGGCTGGCTGTCGTCTCATCATGGGCTATGCAGCAGGGTTTTGGCTGTAATTGCAGCAAACAGCATTTTCCTATGCAGCAGTATTTGACCCGATGAAAAATGTAAACAGACAGGCAGGTTATGTAACTCAGTGTAGGGTGTCACAGGGTTAGAGATGGGACTAAAGACAGAGCTGCACTGAGAGTGACCTCACCCACTTGTTTAACCCAGCGTCACATGTTAGAAACTAAATTGACAAGTCAAACCTATAAGCATTTATCATGTGTCACATAATGTTTGTGTTGTATACGACTGCATGTGTTTTTAATGCACTGTACAATGTCTGGCATGTAGTTGGTTTTTCCTCAACATTTGTTTTAGTTTAAATAGATTAATTGGCTGTATTTTAAGTTAATTACACATTTATATGTGAGTTTGTACAAAAGGAAAATGAGCCGATGCTATAAAGGTTATGATATGTGGTTTTATCTATTCGATGAATATTTAGTGCTTGTGTATCTGCCCCGGTCTTAAAAATTCAACTCAAGTATAAATAAATCATGTGGTTTATGTAATTTTTCAGCATTAATGAGTAATTGGCAGAATAAAAGCGACAGAGTGAGAAAACACTGCAGGAGGAAACACACCCAGAGCTTTCTAAGTAAAGATTAGAGCGTTGAAAACTAGTTCTTTATGTGTGTGTGTGCTGAAGGGAAGACAAATGCACAACAAATGCCCTTGGAATTCTCCCTGCCCTGTTTCTCCGCAGCGTAGCGGTTGTGAAAACAACAACGTGGAGTGATAGGCTGCTGAGTTTTGATCATTACACCCATTTTAATGACTTGCCTCTTAGTTTTATTCAGCTCCGTTGTTATTCTAACAATTTTTATTTTTTTGATGCGAATTCGATCCGACAAAAATAATCACAGAGTCCTTTTGGCAGAGAACAACCTTGGATGTGATTTAATTGTCATTGCAGTTGGAAGGAAAAGAACGTTGACGCTGTGAATACGTGACTGAACTTGGATTATTTGAAGTTTCTCTTTCTCTCTCTCTCTCTCCTTTGAGCTTATCTGTGTTTGTGTTGCTGCGTGGAGGCGAGGCACTTTGCCAAGTAGTTACATTACTGTCGCGGGTTGACATAAACGTGGGTGTACAAAGGACTTGGAGGGCTTAAATTCTTTATTGTGTGTGTAATGTGAACTGAGCAATTATATCTGCCAGCCTTTCAAACAAAGAGCTCCTATCAGGCAGATTCATGTGTTTTTAATTAACAGCGTTCAGCTTTAAGACATGAGCGGGCTCCAACCGGAGACAGAGCAAAAAATAGATGCAGGATGATCAGTACGTCTGAGGTGCTACAGCGTAATGTAATTCTTTATTTCACTGATGACTGAGGACGACTGTGGAAAAACAAGACAGAACACTGCTGTATTATACATGTTGTTGTGGTGAAAGACTCATAAAAGCTCGGAGTTTTGCCGCATCTGTATTGAATATTTGTCTAAGCAGGGACTGTTTTCTCCCTTTATTCCCTTTAGTGGGTTTGTGGGTTAACCAGCATCTGTCATTTACTGTATTATACTAACTGCTTGACTGTTCCGACGCCCTCGTGTGAAATCTTAAAAATACATCTGTCTGAATTTAAATGTTGTTTCTCTTCGAGGGCGAGAGGGAACTTGAGGATCGTGTTTACTCGCACACTGGAGCAATTTGGTGGCCTGCTACCCCATCCAACTAATCCAGTTTCAAAATAATTAGCTACAGGCGAGCAGGCCTGTGAAATTCCTTTCTCTGATTGTAAATGTTCCTGTCAGAGTCGAGTCAGTGTTCCCAGAGGGGAAATGCATTCTTGGTCGTAAAAGTTTTCACATGTCCTTTTTATTTTCTTCCTTTCAAATGAAAAAGATGAAGAGGAAAATATTAAACTTAACCAAATGCTGGCAGCAAAGAGGTGAAAATAGGAAAGGCACAGGGCTGCATCAGCACATGCTCCTCCACCTAAATGGATCAATCTCACCGCCGACGTTTCCTTTCCCCCTCAGCTCCCAACCTCAAAGGGCGACCTCGGAAGAAGAAACTGTCCATTTCTCAGAGGAGGGACTCCCTGGGTCAGGCTCAGGGTCAAGGGTCATCAGGGTCAAGCCAGGGATCAGCGGCAGTTGCAGCACAGGACCCCTGCAGCCCTGAGAGCAAAACTACAAGCAAGGTAAGATCAGGCGATAAGAAATGTACATGAGGAAATGTAAAGTGACATAAAATAACAAGAGATCCCTGAGGGGGAGATCACATGTTACAGCAGCTCACAGACAAACTGAGAGGTCATAAAAGAGATCAAGTGTTCTTTGAATTATATATATATATATTAAGAAGTCATAAATAATAGATAAAAGAAAATGAATTAACATACTATACTGAAAATAATAAGTACATAAATGCGTGTGTATATATTAAGATAAGATAAATAGATCCATGAGGTTGATGTGAGAACATATAAAAGTAAGAAATAGAATATAGTCGAACATTCAAAGTGAAATAAAATGCAAATATGGAACATTTGCACATGAAATAACCTCTCACTACAGACTGAAATATTATCTGTAGAAAACGCAAATATATAAGTTTATAGAGGTGAATTATGCAAATATTGTTGCAGCAGAAGTTCAGCACAATTTAAATAAATCATATAAACATATATTTCAGGGAAATAAAGTACATGATATAAAAAAGTATTGCACAGTAAAGTGTCCTGTCGTATAGTAGTTGTACAGTTATCACATCTTAACTCATGTTTACAGCAAACTGCTTTAAAGTTTATCAGTCACACTACAAAGTGACAGCAACTGCTGATTCACTGAGTGACACAACAGTGTGGTTTCATTCTGTACAGTGCAGGTAGTGCATGTGACTGTGAAGGCAACACACACACACACACACACGTATACTCTACACTACTGGATGACAGTTGACAGATACAATAAGACTAGTAGTAGAGTGATGACATAAAACTATATAACTACATGAAATCATGATTGTGGTTACAAGGTCAAATACGTTAGTGATGAATTTCATTATTGATTTGTTTTCTAGTGATTATTTTCTTGATTAATTCATCGTTTGGTCTATTTATTGTCAGAATATGGTAAATGTTTCATAAAATCCAAAACAATGTCCTCAAATCCCCTTTTTTGTGCAGCCATTGGTTGAAAATATTAAAAAATAATCGATGTATCATCACATAAGACTAAATATTACAAGCTGGAAGTGGTGTCTTTTAAAAATAGTTAAAGGCATTAAAGGTTTGCCAAATTATTTTCTCACTTCTTTTTTGTGGGTAGATTGAATGACTAATCGCTGCAGCGCCGCGGCAATATAATTTGCTTTCATCTGACTAATTTATTCTGTGAGGATGTCATTGTTATTCAACATCAGCCTCGGTGTCTCAGAGTCTTTTCTCTTCCTCCAACCACAATAATAGACATTTTAACATGTACAGCATCTCCCACAGGGGGAAGAAAACATGTTTTTACGTTTTTTTTTCCGCTGGATTTTCCAAAAACAAGAGGCAGCATCATGAACACAGACGACTCGAATATCATGTAAAAAATGGAAATCTAATTCACGCCTGCATTGGCAGACTTTTTGTCATATTTTATTAAAGAAATCAATGCTTTTCAGTGGCATATTTACACTTTGTGTTATTGATTCTGCTGCTTTTTATCCAGCCCCTCTCCGACATTGGTTGTAGTATTCAAAGTGGAGGAAATAACCTCCTCTGAAAGCCATTCCGTACTTGTTGTTCCAATGACCTTGAAGCAGTCAAATCAATATTAGCAATTCTCTCTTGAAGCTGCAGTCAAACTAATCTGCTCCTAATCTCTGATGACAAGAGGAGCTGCTCCATTGATAATCAATGAGAGGCTGCGTCTGGGGCCAGTAAGAATATTTGTTTGTGCTTGAACCCGGACACGTCTCACCCGGACACGTCTCATCCAGAGCGCCTGACGTCATCTGAATAACACTCTCTGCTCAGGATTCAATTCTTCTTCTGCAGCCTCATCCGCCTAACTCCTCACTCTCTCTGTCTGCAGGTCAAACCCAACTGCAAAACGGTACCCAACGGAAAACTAACGCCAGCAGCCAAATACAAGGCCAACGGCCTCAGCAAGAGATGCTCCGCAGAGGAGAAGGAGAGAGGGAAGGAGAAGGAGAGAGAAAAGGAGGAGAGAAGCGAGAGGGAGGAGAATAAAGAGGAGGAAACATCAGAGGAGAGTCGAGCGGAGGAGCAGACTTTCTTAGTATCACTGTACAAGTACATGAAAGACAGAGACACGCCCATTGAGAGGATTCCCTTCCTCGGCTTCAAACAGAGTGAGTAGAGTTCTTATTCCCTCACTGGCAATGTTTAAACAAGGGCACACTCCAGCTTACTCTCACTAGTCTCTTAGTAAAGTTTGTGTGGATTTATTTTACTTGGTTTATTTTGGTTTATTTAGCTCTTGTATACACTTCTGCAGATATTTTTCAGAACTGATATTTTCCCCATGACTACAAACGCTCAAACAAACATGCCAGGTCTGTAGGTGTCGATAAATTATTTGATGATAACGATCTTTGGTATTATTATTATTTTATGAGTTTGCTTAGTGAGTTTATTCTCCTGTCAGTCAACGGGTAAATAGGCACCATTGTTGTTGTTGTTATTATAATTTCTGATGCAAGCAAGTGGGTATGTGAAACTACAAAGTGAGCTGTGATGTTATTGTTTCCTAAACGCTCAGTTTCACACGTTCACACAGAAACTGGAGTTTTTTAAAAGGAAGGTATTTGTGAAAAATATCAGTTTTAATGACTTGAGACGTGGCTCAAATCCAGTGGAGAGTTTGTTTTGCAATATATCCACATGAGTGTGAACAGGACATCGGGTAACAACACCACCGGGGAAGATAAGTAGTTATCAGTTCTCAGCAAAGGACATAAAAGTACCAACTGTTATTCAGAATTTCCAGGCAAACAGGAACAAACGGATTACTTGAACCCGTTAATTTCTTGTTAGTAGAGATAAGAAACAGAAGCATGTTTCAAATCAGAGTTTGGATATCAGAGTGAAACTCAAAGTCTTACACAAGAGAAGTGAAGTAGGCAGCGGGGGAAAACCCTGTGTGGATTTTAATCAGCACCTCTAACAAACTTTTTCTATACTCGCCCCCCCCTCCGTTGAGGAAGCAGTAGCTGTGTTTGACTCAAGTCAAGGGCAGATTCTTTCTTGGCCATCCAGAAAACGAGAGGTTTACGCAGCCAGCAGCCAACTACTGCAGGCCCAATGCCCAAAATCTCTAAATTACTCTGCTGTTAAACTGTAAAAAAACACATTAAATCTCCACTAGTAATAAACTAGAGGAATAATTGTCTAAGGCTGAAAAAAAAATCAGATCTTGCGAGTAGTGAAAGACTCTGGAGGCTTCCTGTCAGAGCACGTTTTGGTTTGCTTTTATAAAAGGGGAGAATATCTTCTCACACTTGTCAAAGGGCTGTTTTTTTTTTAAGGCCAAGAACGTCCTCTGCCAGCGTTAGAAGAACATCACATATATGGGAAACACGTCTGCCCCAGATGAAAGATTTCTGATATAGGTCGGATGCTTAGCTCGCACCCGGTCGACACGGGACAGAGAAAGAGAAACACGCTCGTAAACATCAGAAGTGTCTCCAGGAACTGAGAGAGAAAAAAAAAGGTGCATTTTGTTTAATGCGTTTGATCTCGAAGCGACAACGTGAGCTCTCTCTCTCTCTCTCTCTCCTCAAACTGTGTTTTCTCCAAAATTGACTTCTTTCTCAGTCTTTATTTCGAGGAAAGGAAATCACTTTTGCATTAATGTCAAACGAGCCAAGAAAGATTTAGCCGCTCCCGTCAAAACGTGGAACCGCAGCACCGGCAAATTAACGAGAGAGAGAGAGAGAGCGAGAGAGAGAGAGATGTCTGTTGAATTTAACTGTGACAGTTTATAGCACAGTGAAAGTCATTATTTTAAACTCTTACACCCAGGTAAGCTGTGGTCACCTCCACTCTGCTAACCTCACCGCGGCATTTTGACAATCTTGTCATCTAGACTGCCGACACGTTGCTGCTTAAATGGGTCATTGTGGTTGAGGGGGATAGAGCGAGCGAGCCAGGAAGCTGCAGCGAGCGAGCGAGGGGGGGGTGGGGGGAGCTGCAACCCCAACACACGCTTCTCTTCTGCTCGGCGTTTCCCGGTTCGAGCTCGCGATGCAGTCGAGGTCCACGCGCCAACTGCTTTACATACAGTGCATGCTTTGAATCGCAAAACCAGACACATCATAAGCGATGGCCCTCATTAAACGGTGAAATCATGCTGTTTAAACATCGTCCTTGGCAGCCTGCACACATCAGCACATGGGAAGGGTAGGGGGGGGGGGAAACACTTCATAATTAATACAACAAACCCCCTCAGATGCAATCAGGTGCTGTTTTCATATTCTTCCTTTAACCTGGCCACAGATGCATTAAGCGATCAAAGAAATCCACTTTCCTGGGATGGAAGTTGAAATGATGATGTTTAAGTTGCGTCTGAGTTGTAAATCATCGGGTGAAGTTGTGCAGAGTTTAACAAAGCAACAGATGGTTGAGTGATTTCTCAGGCTCACCCGCTGCTTTGTTAGCTGCTCCAACTAAAATATACATTTGATTCAGAAACAGAAAGAAGAACTCACCATCGGAATCCATTATCCACATTTTAT
The DNA here is from genome assembly GCF_963576545.1 of Limanda limanda. Taxonomy (NCBI): domain Eukaryota; kingdom Metazoa; phylum Chordata; class Actinopteri; order Pleuronectiformes; family Pleuronectidae; genus Limanda; species Limanda limanda. The sequence goes on along the minus strand of NC_083650.1, from coordinate 5,884,153 downwards.
TGTTGTATATTCAACCTCATCTTCCAGCGGCAGAGTCAGACCTGTTTATTTTAAAGACTGCAAATCTACCTCTCGACAGCCCTGCAGGGATTCATGAACTAACCAGCAGTAGATTTGACTTCACCTCGAATGGCTCATAACATATTTTAAACCTAGTAATTTTTATTTCGCCGGTCTGACCCTCTTGTTTTGCCTGCCTCACCCTCATGGTGAATTCATATTTCACTTCAGGGGTTGTATGTATTAAACATCTTAGAGCACGGGCGCTGATCTGAGACCAGTCAGCCTCTTAGCTTCATGTCTGTTATAATAATGTATTTTACACCGACTGCCAACATATCCTTCAACTTGTTGAGAAGCTGAATACTGCAAATATAATGAGGACTTTCCATAAAAAGGTCTGATTATTATTTTCCCAGTTCGTCTCGTTTGTCTCTAAAATATCAGAAAAAATATCCATCACATTTTCCTGAAGGCACAAGCTGACATATTCAGATTTCAGCAAAAACCCAAATATATTTGAAATTTGAAAGAAAAATCAAACTCATCTTGAAGAGCACAACATAAAATTTGAGTCAGATAATGATTATATTTCTGATATGTAAACGAAAGACTAATATACCAGTTATTTTCATTTCACAAAACACAAATATATTTTAAAATTATAGAAAAAAATAACATGTATTGAGATTTGGGTTAAACAATGACTGTATTATCAGTATAGGGCTGCAACTAAGAGAATTTTCCACTATTTCTGCTTAAGAATTTACAGAAATTCTTCATCTATAATTTTCCTGAGGTAAATTAATTGTTCCATCTCTAATACACTTGTCGTCTTTTATGTATATCTGATGCACAAAAGACCCCAAGATGCCTCAGTTAAACAGTCCTTGAATAACTGTTTTTAAAGAAGTGCACCTGAATCACAGTAGTTGGCTGTAAGGTTTCAGGAGCAGTACACTTGCAGAGGGGAAACTGTGGCTGCAGTTTATTCATGCCAGTTGCCGTCCTTCTATTTTTTATCACTTGGTTAATATTGACTCCGCAGCTGCAGCCATTGAAGTTGTATGGGTGCAGCCGAGGCGTTGAAGGAAATGAAGGATGGAGCACAGTGAGGAGGAATAAAACCGGAATAGTAGTTGTTACATTATATATTCTGAATGTCCTTGATCTGGAAGATTAACTAGTAATAGTGTGTGTGTGTGTGTGTGTGTAGATGGAGCTATTCCAGGCGCATGTGTGCCTCAGCATGTGATTGTGAACATCAGTTCCAATTTGTCCCCGTCTTTCAGCCTTGTTGTCTAATTGCCATGCCAGGGTTGTGTCATTGAGGCTGCATTGTGTCCCTGTTTTGTCATCCTTATCTCACTGATAATTGCCCCATGCCAAATAGAGGGGAATTAAGAAAAGAAATTGCTAATGACAAGACATCTATGAAAAAGGCATGTTCTCTCATTTCCTTTATCTGTCCTGTCCCCTCCCAGTCCCGTGTACCATTGTTGTAATTACAGTCGATGCATAACAAGCTAGTTAAATAGAGCAGTTTTCTGTTTTCACAGTCGGCGAGCACAATACGCCAGAGTGCTCAGTTCAAACAGAAGAACCTACCCAGCTCCCTTTGTTATTCCACCCGTGCATTGACAACGGTCGCAGTGAGAAGGGAAGGAAAAAATCAATGCTGTCAAATGCGGAGATAGGAAAATGTCATTTTGACAAATGCAAGGCTTTGTGTACGCACAGATTGAATTTTGATGGATTTCTCCCCAGGCGAGGCCTCCTTTTCTTATTTATAGGCCTTCACATAAAAATGTTAAACAATGATGTTACAGAAGGCAAATACAAATGTCATTGGCACAAAAAGTCCTCCGATGAACTTGTGCCTCTTTTGTTTGTGGGAAATATTTTTCCTCAAAGACAGACAGCCATTTCAAGCCTTTCTGGAAGCTTTCATGCTATTTTTAGGATGTTACACAAGACGTGTCGTTTGATACGGCCTGTCATGGGGTGTTTGCATGACCAAATCAATGCAAATTAATTTGCATTACTTCAAACAGAAGTTTGAGCACATTGCCAGGCGCTTGATGCTTGTAATGGTTTTCATTCATACCTGCAGGCTGGAGCGGAGGGTTAACAAATTCCTTCTTGTCAGGATGAAGCATTGGCAGCATTTTATCAAACAGCAGTGATTGTACAAGCGCTCAATATTGATTTACATTATTTTAGCTGGAGTGCATCCATCTGTCTGTCTATCCATTTATCTATTTATCTATCTGTCTATCTGTCTATCTGTCTATCTATCTGTCTGTCTCTGTCTGTCTGTCTGTCTGTCTGTCTGTCTGTCTGACAGTCAATCTATCAATCTGTCGGCCCGTTATACTGATGCTGGAAATAAAGTGGAATCTATTCTGATTTCACAGATTGGTTGCAAAGTTTTTGCAGAATTGTATTATTCTTCTTAAAAAATATATTGCCAGCCTTTGAAATATGGTGCATTGTTATGGTTAGAACAATAAGAACCAGGGCCACTGGACCAATATGTCGCAAGAATAAAGACATGATATTATGATAAAAAGTCTTGCAAAATAAAGTCATTATATTTGAGTATAAAGTATATTTTTATGAAAAAGTCACAGTGTCACAAGAATAAAGAAAAAAAAACATGTTTTAGTAAAATAAGCAGTAAGCAGAACTTTAACTCCTGGTTTCTTGAGAAATTACGAAATCCATTTGAATAAATCACAGATGTAAGCAACAAAACACTCGACAACTACCAAACATTTCCTCCTCCACAGAAGACACAAGTTTGTGGTTCTTTCCTTGGAACAGACTCAGCTTATTGCACAATCTTTCCTGCGGCTTCTTAGGATAATGTGATATTACAACTTTTTCTTGTAAAATTACGACTTTAATCTCGACATCTATGATGTTGTTTTGGTTTTCATTTCAAATGGCCTTAATAGTCCGTCGTAAAAGGAAAAACTGTTTAGAGATTGTAAAATTAACTCCATCATTTCTAACTGCATCATTTTGCTGGTAATCCAGTTATGCACACGGTGTAAAACTCGGGAAGGAGCCACTCGGCATAACGAGCGCTCCCATGTTTGATATTTAAGTGCGTTTTTCCCTGTTGATACTAAAATAAACCGCTTCACTTTGTAATGAAGTGTATTTACATTCCGGTTTTACTGCTTTTACTTAAGGAAAGGATCTAAACACTTCCTGCAGCACTGCATTTATCTGCCTCTCTCTGCTGTAACGACTGGATCTGTTGACGTCATGAGTTTCAGCTCTGGTCCTTTCCCAGCGTTCCTCACTGCCTTGTTTGTCTTCTGTCTCCCACAGTCAACCTTTGGACCATGTTTCAAGCTGCTCAGAAACTTGGAGGATATGAGTTGGTAAGTATTCACATATGTGGCAATATATTCCTTCTCCCTCCCTCCCTCCCTTTGTCCGTCTCCCCCACTTTCTCTTTTTCCCTCCTCCTTACGTCTCCCGCCCTCTCGTCTTTCTACCTACCTCCCCTCTTTCTCTCTCTCTCTTTCTCTCTCTCTCTCTTTCTGCCCTCCTTTTGCCCCTTGAGGTCGGTCACTATTTTCCCAAGAAGAAAGTCTTGCTCAGAGCCACATTTAGCAAAAATGATGCCATTGTTTCAAACCCCCCTCTTAAGAGTGGAAAACACATGTTCCTCTGCTCAACACTGGTCAGAAGGAAATTGGTCAGATCCCTCATTTTTTTTCCCATGTTGTGAAATGCCCATAAGTGCACACACACACACACACACACACACAGACACACACACACCCACACACAACGCGATTCAGAAATATTGTATATGATGCCGATGCTTTAAACTTGGCTGCCTCACCTGCCAATTATTCACTCACTATTCATTGACGACGTTTTTCCAAAGCGAAGTCAACGTGTGATGTGAAGTCGTATGTGGAATGGTCACGTCTGTTTCTTTTTTGTTAGCTCGCTGATACAATGTGATCCACACACACACACACACACACACACAAATGCCAGATCTGACCATAAACAGGATACACATCATATAACTGAAGCTCGGATCCTTTCAAAACCTCTCAAATATCTGCAGCTGATTATCTCGCGCTTCATGCTGTGGCTTTTCTTGTTGTTGTTGTTGCTCTTTGGCCGCCCGGAGTTTAGTGTTTTGTGTCGTAGCCTGTTGCCTGTTCTGGGATAAGAGGTTACAGCAGGAACAAGTGACTGCATGATGTTAACAAAGCTTATTATGTTAGAGAATTGAGTGTTGAGGATTCAATAACTGGAACATCATGACTCAGTAACTCCCCAAGACCTCACAATGATGTCAACCACTTATGGACGTCTTTGTTTTTTCTTTTTCTCCCTCACATGTTTTTTCAATTTCCCTCATTCCACATTCATTTTTATTTCCAATCCTTTGTCTCTTTTTCTCATTACGCTCTTGTGTCCTCTCGTCCGTCCCTCGCAGATCACCGTGCGCAGACAGTGGAAGCACGTATATGATGAATTGGGCGGGAACCCCAGCAGCACAAGTGCAGCCACGTGTACACGGAGACACTACGAGAGGTGAGGTGTCCGCCGGTTGCATTTATATATATATATATATATATATATATATATATATATATATATATATATATATATATACGACACGTCGCTGTAACACACGCACGCACATGTGGAAGAGTTTGTGGGTAAACTCCCGCACAGCTGCATCAAATACGATTTCACAATGTCGGACGCTGCAAGACAAATATTGATCCGGTTCAGAGGAAGCTGACGTGATCACACACACATGAAGTCTGGTGTTTGAGGATAGTTGGCAAATCATCTCTCACACGCAGTTCTAATTGTATACAGAAATGCATTCCTCATGGGTTTTGAATCAATTCATGAGGCGATGAGAGTCAATTCTTTTCTTTGGATTAATTGATTAGTTGCAAGGCACTATGGAACCAATTATGCTGAAAACTCCTCCCATTCCGCTCTACGAGAAGATTTAAAAGCACCAAATGACTGCCAAGTTTTTAAATTATTAACTGACCCACATGGACACACACAGAGAGAGAGAGAGTACCCTCCCTCTCCACCATGTATACGCATAGTGAGATAAAAGAGAAGTATAATGTATGCATCTAATAATCCAGTCGGATACTGCAGCGTCCTGAACCTGCACATTATGATCACTCAGTATTACCACACCAAAGAAAGCATATGGATGTGATCCTCAGGGAGCTGTGAGGGTATTATGCAGGGCTGCTTGCACACACACACACACACACACACACACACATACACCCCCCACACACACACACAAACACACCTGCTTTCCCAAGGTTAAACAAATGCCAAACACGATCTTCCCGACAAGAGATAACCAGTCACTCATGAAGCAGCTCTCTCCTCCGGGCCGACGACCCTCTCCACTTCTCTCCCGCTGCTGCAGGTTCATGCATCAGCAAAGCTTAGGCACACTCACTCACACACACACACACACACACACACACACACACACACACACACACACACACACTCACACACACACCTGTCACCACCTACAGCAGTATGCCAGCACTACCATATGACGGAGCTTCATATTGTGTGAAGATTGCATGCTGTAAGCAAATTTGCAAGCATAGGCGTTGGCGGCCAGAACGGGTTTTCCAGGAAGATTTGTGAAGCCGTACGTGTGAGAGTACGTTTCAGTGTGTTGTGTTTGTACACAAGCTCACAATGTTTGGCTGAGGGCGTCGACATGTTCATCCTTTAGTACTTCCTCACAACATAAACAGGGAGGAGGAGCTTCTGCACAGTCAAGCTCCTTATCTCTGTGTGTCTGTATATGGCTTGTATATCTTGAGAACCGTTCATCTTATCAAACCGACACTTAACACGTGTATTGTTAAGGGACCAAGGAAGTGCAGTGTTGAATTTGGTGTGATATGGACAAGTGATACGTTCAATATCAAAGCAATTACAATGAACAGGTGACCAGTGCTTTGCTTCTGATGTTGTGGATCAAGAAAGCAGCAGGTTCCCTACGAACACAGATTTTCCGGTTCAGGGTTCTGTGCACTGAGTCGAGCTCCACTGAGCTTTGAATAACCAGGTGAGCAGCTTTGTGCAGCGTCAGGTTCTGTGGACTGAGTCCTGCAGCCGTGCAGCTTCATCACCGCAGGTCACTTTGACAGTTTCTGAAAAGAAAGCTGCAAACGGCATCACCACAAACAAACAGCCCATTCCACACAGGCACGTTAACAACAGGCACTCATCTTCACTTATAACAGATGTGACTTTCAACACCTGATATTCAAGGTGATGCATATCACGTGTCCCTGTTTTGTGAACGGTCTCTACCTAGAACTACTTAAAATTGACGTATGAAGATATATATAAATATCTCTATATATATGTTTATATATATATGTGCTGTATATATGGGAGTCAGGGTTGGACGGAACAGTGCAGGGAGCTCTGAGGTGTGACTGCTGCTGCGCTGGCCTTTCCTTCTCCAGCCACTGAGAAGCAGCTGAGAGAAAATAATGCTGAATCAATACAAAGCAATAATATCCACACACTGCAGTGAATATCAGGCTGACAGAGAGAGGAGGTGTAGGAGTGAGGTGAGGGGGGGTGATGGGGCATATGTGTGTGTGTGTGTGAAAGAGAGAGAGCGAGAGGAAGAGAGATCAGCTGAAGCTGAGCAAGTTTCCATTCAGGGGAATCATTTTAGCTGAGCCTTGGTGTTTGGGCTGCTTGGAGGGCAATTAGCTTCATTGTATTAACTCAGCAAACACGGCCATTCTCTCCGCATGATGAATGAGGCTGTTTGTGGGCTCGCTGAAGTGTGTGTTTGTTCCCCAGAGGCGTCTTTGTTTCCACCTTTAATCATTAGTCAATGTGCTACAGAAATATAATTCACGGCGCAGAATGTACAGTGTACAAACTGGAACAACGCTGCGTACGTTTTCCTCTCCCCTCTCGGAAGGATCACTTCTGATTCATCTCGGCGGGCCCAAGTGGAGGAGAGCGGGAAATAATAAAAAACAGTCTCAAACTACTAAAAGGAAAGGAAACACAATTTCAGGACATAATTACTTTAGATTAAGTGGATATTCTTGTTCTTTCCCTGGTGTTGTTTGGGTTAAAGACTGCGAATCTCCGCAAGCATTCAGCTCTCATTTCAAATTATACACATTATCCCTTTACGGCCCTAATGGTAAAATCATACGAAACGGTTTCCTAGGAGATGTTATTGTGAAACACGGCACCGGCAGCGTAATTATTATATTTATGTCGTCCAGGAGAAGGCAGTGATCACTGGTAGTAATGGAGTTACATAGCTGGAAATTGAGCGGGAGATAACCTCGGCTAATTGTCATTTCCAACGTTACTGTTGTTTAGTCACAGAGCGGCGTTCATTAGTGTGCAGGGGGGGGGGGAAATCAATGTAGGAACGTCCAAGCCAAGGTCTGCCGCTGCAGCTTTAATGATATTTATTTAAACCGTTTCCCGAGATTAGCTGTCAGGGCCCGGCGCTCTGAATTAAAAATGAGGTCATGAAAAAGATGGCATCAATAACCTTGAAATAGACTGCCTTTTGCTTCTGTGCTGTGCCATTTTCTCTCTCCTCCTCCCTCCCTTCCTCATTCTCTCTCCCTCCCTGTCTCACCCACTCCCTGCCTTGCACTTCATGCTGTTTCTTTCATTATACAGGTCAGCGCCTTTTAACAGCTCCTACATATTTAATCTTCCCGGTTTCCTACGTGATCTCTTGTTACAGAAACATCACATTTCACTATCTCCCTTCATTTCTGCCTCTTACAGATTTTTAATACCTCACCGTGCTTTGGCAGCCTAATGTAATTGCACAATGGGATTGGTATTGGGGCGGGAGGGGTAGGAGGAGGAGGAGAGGGAGGGAGGGAGGGAGGGGGGGTATCCATGGCAACAGAGAAGCAATTTAGAATAATTTGCTATTTAAAAAACTAGGAGGTTTTGGGAAATAGCAGTGAGTGCGGAGGGATTCTTTTTTTTTCTTCTTTTTTTCGGATGTCAATAATTTCATCTTTTTAAGTGTTTTGACATTTTTTTTTCCAGATGAGGCCTTGTGAAATACTTCCCGGCTCAGATCATGCAGATTTGTGTGTCTTTTAAGACCAATGCACGCCTGCTCCAATTTTAGTCGACGGGATGTTTTATTGATTCCGCCTTTTATTCATTCCCTCCCGGTGTTGATGCTCCTCCGCGCGCTCACTCTCCAGATATAAAAATACATTTGTTGCTTGTAATTATCAGTAAATCTCGAGCCAGACCCCCCCCCCCCCCCCCTCCTCGCACTGAGAGTCATAATAGGATAGAGATCAGATTTCATCAGGGGGGATAGACCTATTTTATTTATTGTTGTGTTTTATTCTGTGAGGCGCTCAGTACTTTGCATCCCTCTGCTTTGCCCTTGCTGTACTGCAGACACATCAGCTGTAATGCATTACACTTCAGCTTGCCTTTGCTGATGCTCGCTCTAAAGGGTATCATTGGAATGCATTGAGAGTAGCTGCACGGGGGGGGGGGGTGGAGTGGAGTATCACCTCAATATACCCCCTGAGCTTTTTATTCCCAGAGGCTGAAACAATGACGGGTTTTAACAAAATATACCGAATATTTCAAAATCCATAAATAAAGTCGGAGAGAAAAAAGAGACAAAAGTTGCAGTGTGACACCATCACTGTATAATTCCTGTCAGCATTCCTTAACACTATGTCTCAACATGTTTTACGCCTAAAAAGCCACAGCTGACGTCTTTGTGCATGTGCTGAATGTGGACTCCAGCTTCAGTGGGAACGCTGCCAAAGAGCTTCATGTTCTTTACACTAGAATAGCAGGCAGCTATTTTAATCCTGAGAGGAAGAAAGTTTCCCCCAAGACAAAAGTCCTCATTCTTAACAAATCACAATATGTAGTGAGCTCTTAATGCTCGGTATTCAATCAGAGGGTCCGAGGTTTCCTTCCCCCATCGTTGTGTGACAATCAGCTGTATGAGAATCTATTCAAGCCCGCTGAGATTAATAAGTAGTTCAAATTAGCTGCGAATTAAATGGATTCCTGCAGAGATCTCCTTCCACTTTAAGAGTAAACACGCTGGATATTTAATACTTATGTGACAGAAAGGTTACGGGTTGTATAAGTACACATGTATTTTAAACAGTTGGTACTCTTGGCCCACACCTGCTATAGCGAGCGTTTACCACAGACTGCCACTTGCAGCAGCAGCTAATGAGAGCAAACCCCGGGGGAACAGTAGAGGTCATTTTAAATCTGGTATTTTCAGACTTGACAAAGGACTTAAGTTTTTCATACATTCCTGCGCTGCCCTCCTGTTTTAACTGCATGAATGAGGGTCACCTCAAGTGGTTTGGCTTCCAGACAAAAGAGGGGCTTTGAGGCATGAATCCAAAGCAGAGGGACCGGCTACAATGTCTGTTTATCCCTCCGCTGGCATCCTCCCTCCCTCCCTCCGTTCTCCCACCCCCCTCCTCTCTCTCTCTCTCTCTCTCTCTCTCTCTCCGCAGCAGTGATTGTTTTCTCCTCGTGCTGATGTTGCCTAATCATTGCATTAAGACGTGATAAAGATTTGATTTTTATCGTTTTTATAGTATTCTCTTTCCCCTCACAGGCTTGTAAAAGTAAGTCGTTTTCTCTCCTACAAATCTGCCTCCAGCCCCTGGGGCTTGTCCACCAGCTCTTTAAATAGTTTCTTTTCCCCCTTTTTTTTTTTTTTTTTAACGTGTGAAGCAGCTCTTGTGATCTTAACACAACACCAGCTAAAATTAATTTCAGCATGGACGGGAGGGAAATTGTTGAAATGGAACAGCCCGCAGGCTTTTTCCACTGATTTGGTGACTTAGGCATTTCTTGGATTGGAGCAGGCTGCTTGTTCCTGTAACACAAAACTCAGATGAGATGAGAGCAGCACATTGCTGGTAAAGTCACCTTGTTTTCGCCAAGTTGTCTGTTTTATTGGGGGAGGGGGGGGGGGTGCTCTGTGGGCAATGTATTATTTCAAAGGCAACGACAGAATGACTGTAGTATGATTATTACAGTATGGCGGTACATGAAATAAATAGAAATACAATAATAATTTTTTAAATGTTGTGTAGAATATCATAAATATTTATATAGACTATTCTTCAGCTCATACCTAAATACTTAAGTACTGTAATTGAGTATGTAATTAGTGAGATGAAATGATAGATAGAAATAGAGAGATAGATAAATATAGAGCGATAGATTTAGATGAATATAGATAGATAGATAGAAAGAAATGGAGAGATAGATAGATAAATGTAGAGTGATAGATCTAGAGAAGATAGAGAGAGATAGAAAGACTTGGAGAGAACTAGATAGATAGATAGATATTTTATAGAGTGATAGATTTAGGGAAATAGAGAGAGACAGATAGACAGACTTGGAGAGAGGTAGATTTGGATAGATAGATAGATAGATAGATAGGTACATAGGTACATAGGTACATAGGTACATAGGTACATAGGTACATAGGTACATAGGTAGATAGATAGATTATAATAAGCAGTCTTTTTCAGCTGAATTCAAATGAGGCATCTTGTGTCTCTGCCTCTTCAACTCTTAATCTCTCTGCTGCATATTTTAGTGGCTTGTTATCAACATGGAAAACGGCTGCTTAAACAAAAGGCGGGTGATAAATTGGACTGAGAGGAAGTTAAGTATTTATTGACCTCATAAAAATGTTGCCTCTCCTGCCTTAATGAAATTCTTTTCCTGGAATCTCTCAGTGCAGAACGTGCCCCCTGGTGGCATTTGTCGTTAACTGCACATGGCCCACGCTCAGACGATGCAGTGGCTGCCAAGCTCGACCTCTTCCTCGGAGGAAATTGCTACTTATATAAGTGGTATTGTACCATGAGTGCTATATTACACGATGATGACTTCTTTATCGTGGAGTTAAAAATGGAGAAATGACCGACCGGCCCGTCGCTGCTGAACTTTCTTTGCTTATTCAGCCCGTTCGTGGGACATTTACATAAAAGCATAAAAGGTTTAATGGCGCAGAAAGAATTAATCATGGCATTTAAGAGCCTGCAGGTCTATTTATTTTGTTAGGTCTTCTTGTGTTAATTAAACGTAACAACGCAAATAATTGTGACAATGCAGGGAACTTCCTGAGACTGATATTTTTTAGGGTTTTCCTGCCGACACAGCATATCTGAGCCTTTCCATTTGGAACTATTTAGGGCTCCAGTAATTTCCCGGGCTCAGCTCTTACATTATCCGACTCCCCCCGCCTCTCCCCCCCCCTCCATATTGACATTCCATAAAGTTGACCCAGGCCAAGGCAGCCATCGCTTTCCCACAGATCACTCACACAGTCAACACTGCACCCTGCTATAAAGTGGATGTGCCACTTTTCTAGCTCTTTGATCACTAATAGTAAACTTGGTGACACGTTGAATACACATTTAGTGTCTTTTTCTGATTTCTAATGGTGAACTATTTCATGTAATTATTGACAGCCTGAGAACCAGGTCCCTATTCCTAATGAATTCCTCTGCTGCCATGTTGAAGTTTAAACGACTGCGTGTTTCTCTCCATTCAGAGTCATTTGTGCTCTTCATTAACATGTCATTATCCCCCCCCTCTCTCTCTCGCTCCCTCTGTTTTTCTTTTTCCTTTTTGCTCTCCCACCCGCCCCTCTTCTCTTTCACAACCCCTTTGCTCTCCGTCTTTCCAATAAGTCACATTTAATAGTACATTTCCTTTCTTGGCCTGGGGCCTGGTGCCAGACCAGCTGTATGAAATGTAGTTTCACCGCTTTCCCTGCCAGCGTTTTTGTTCAGAGGAAAAATAACAAAAAATCCCACAGAGCCTCTTGAACTCTCCGAGGCTTTTTTTTCTTTCTTTCTTCCTTTTGAAGAGGAGGCGAAACAGCTCTTGATTCATTGTTTGGTTTACCGCCATGTCCCTTAAAAGGAATAGTGCAACCATCTCTTGTCGTTACACGAGAAGACCTTATTTTCTCTCCTGACTGAGAAAGTCATGTTTCTGCCTGGCTTTTATGGATTGTTATTGTAGAAAACCTGACAGAGGAGCTGGAGAGATTTTTCAGAGGAGCTCATTGAAGTTTAGAGTGTTGTAGTTTTTCAGTTGTCTCGGTTTCCTCTTCCACAACGTTTCTTGTTTCTGGTCTAATGCCAATTTCCATTTTCTTTTTCAGAGCAATAAAAGTCTAAAAGTTTCCCCTTCTGGTTTCTACATGTCATTATTTGACACATGGGTATTGTTATGTTTCCCAGATCTTAATGCTCCCATTAGTTATGACATCAGATACGGAAAATTGACTTGGGAAGGATTCAGGGGAGAAATAACAGAAGTCAAAAATAGTTGAATGTTTTTTCTGCAGAACCTTCTTTGTCACTGGGTATTGACTTAATTAAGTTGGAGCGTAAGCAGCTATATCCTGTGTCTCATCGTGGCAGCGTGTTCAAAACTGGATCTGTTGGTGTTACAGCTCAAACACTTTATTACTGTTACCACTGTAAGATGTTCTGTTCATATTAGTTTATTAAATTAGACTTCACATTGTATGAAGTTCAGTTAAACAGCTTGATTTCACGTCTTCCAGACATTGTTCCTCCTTCTCATTCCCGCACATTAGTCACACACAGACTTCTCTCAAGGTTAAGCTAATACCAAATGTGATCCGTCTCAGCAGGAGATAACTGGTTATTCACATTCTCTCTCAAACACGTACACACACACACACACACACACTCTGGCACTCATCTGAAACTGGATTTCCCCTAACCTGGTTTAATTACGACAGGATTGTTAATGCTTGCCAGGTATTAAAAGGAGGAGGTTTTTAATGCACTGTATTTGTTACACTGTGTGCCTGTGGCAAAGCTGCAGCTCATTCTGTTTCTTTTTCTATTCAACAACAAAACAGGCTCCTTGTGTGGTTTATTATTACTTTCATTTAAACTGTGGTAGAACAAAAGTAAGGTGCTTTCCCTCCATGTTAACATGTCCACATGTGGAGTTTTTTGTTATTTTAAATCTAAGTGTGTTCCTTTTGTTTATGTGATGAACTGTAAATAAATAATATTTAAACAGTTGTTCCTTATGAGCATGACGTGACATGACCACGGCACAGACTCACCTGCATTCCTGTGCCTGCTTTCTTCCTCAGGCTCCTCCTCCCTTACGAGAGGGAGATTAACGGTGAGCAGGACAAGCCCCTCCCCTTGGCCAAACCCAGGAAGCAGGAGGTCAGCCAAGAAAAGCCCCCGGGACCCAAAGCCAAAGCAGTGGGGCCCAAGAAATTGAAAGGCTCCAGCAATCCCAAGCTGGGGAGTAGAAAGGACAGCGGGGAGACGCTGAACAGCCAAGAACAATCACAGGTCAGTCAGAGGCGTCTCAACAACTGTCAGGATTCATCTCTGTGTCTCTCTGGTATTAATGTCAGTCCTTAGAGATCCAATCACGTTAAAATGCATCCTGAATCTTTCTCCTTACATTCAAATAAACACGTGTCATTTGTGTTTGCAAAAAACAAATTATGTTGTTGACGTGTGCGATGACAACGAGCGGGGGGGACTAAGTGAATGAATGTGTGCAGCTATGAAGAAGGAAAAGCATCATTATGTGGTGATCAATGTTGATATTGTGGTGATGGCTACAAATGAATCGATGTATGGACACTGAGAAGAGTAAAACAATTTGAGTGGATCACTCAGGACGGATGTTAGTATCAGGTCTGAACGGCATCATAAGTGCTTCACCCTCTGTCTTGAATTTGTTTGTCTAAATAGCACAATAATAGTAAAATGTTGAGGTGGTTTAACTGTATTTTTCTGCACGCAGGACTCGGATGAGAAAGAGGAGGATCAGGAACTGTCCGCAGCCGTAAAACAGGAGGCGTCTCTGAGAGATGAGCCGATTCTAATCGAGGAGGAGGAGGAGTTACACGTCACTCTGAAGAAAGAGGAGTCTCTGGCAGTGGAGCAGCCATCATCACTGTGCCCCAAAGAGCCGGACTGGAGAGAGCCGCACCCTAGCCTTCCCCTCCACCTGGGGCCTGGTCCCCATCCTGAATGGAGGCAAATCACTGAGGCCCTCCAAGCGAAACTGACCTGTGAACAGCAAACTGAAGGGCATTTCATTCCTAAGACCCCGTACCTGCCTCACCGCTGGGATCAGAACAAATCAGCTGGACACGTTGCTCTGCCCGAGTCCTCCTCCAGGGTCAAAGACTCTATAGAGAGTCACGGTGGGAGAGTGGGGAAGGTGTTACCCATGTGTAAGCAGGCGGACAGACAGTGTATAGACTTGAGCACAGACTCCTTCCCAGAGAAAGAAGACTATGGGGTCACTAAGAAGGAGTCTTCCCAAAGCCCTGCACAGACGGCTGCCTACTGCAAAGCCAGTCAGGGGGTCATGTCGCCTTTGGCTAAAAAGAAGCTCCTTTCCCAAGTGTGCGAGTCCAACCCCTTCTCCTTTACGTCTCCTTCCCTTCAGCCTCAGACAGTTGCGTCCTCGCTCCCTGTCATAGCAGTGGCAGACAGGGACAAGGAGAAGAGGAAGGGCGAAGAGGAGGTAGTAGGACAGCGGCACGGGTGCGTGTCAGACGCCATATCGGAGGTAGCGCCCATATTCAGGCCATCGGTCATTCAGCATGCCCAGAGCAGCAAGCCCCAGCAACAAGCTGCATCGGAGAGGAGCGCGGTCGGGGAGCTTTCAGAGACGTTCGGCTGTCGGACGAGCCATCACCTTCAGCCTCAAGTCACTCCGCCGTGGCAGCCCTATCTCCCCCGATCCCATGCCCAGGACAGCGTGGAGTCCGGGGAGAAGCTCCTCCAAGGCCCAGCCGCTCAGGCACGGAGCTATGCAGGCGACTGCTACTCCTCCCCTCACCTCCACAGTCTGTACAGGCAGACTGAGAACTGTCTGAGCCAGGAGAGGATGGTCAGCTTTGCCAACGGAGAGCGGAGAGAGCACTACACCAGGGAGCGGGAAGGAGGCCAGGGCTTCGTCTGTGGCGCCCTGGAGCAGGAGGGCCTGGCCTACAGGTCTCACTACAGTGACAGGACTCAAACACATGGGGATAGTAGGGAGGCAGACGACGAGCCCAGAGACTTCACAATTTCTAAACCTCTCTCTCAGAGGGTGTCCTCCTTCTCCAAGCCCTCCTTCTGCAGCCTACCGTATCCCATCATGCACCAGGGGTTGGACTCCCACCCTAAGGCCTGCAGGGTTCCCCCCATGACAATCTCTTCTCCCAAACAGAGCTCAGCGGAGTCGTCGCAGCCGTTCCCCAGCCCCAAGTCCTCCAGCGACTCGCCCCTCACCATCTCCATTCGACCCAGCAAGCGCAGCCTAGCGGAGCCCGATAACGAGGATTTCCCCGAGAGGAAAGTCCGAGTGGTGACGCCAATCCACCCCGCCTGCTCCATCCGACGCAGTGACCCGGAGGAGCTGAAGCCAGCGGAGCCAGCCCACGCTGTTCACCTCAACAACCATCTCCCCGAGGGCCACCCGGCAAACGCCTTCCCCCCCGGCCTGGCCGCGCACCTCTACGGCGGCCTGTACCCGCACGGCAGCCTGGTGTCCCCGGGGACGCAGGACGGGCTCCAGCACCACCCGGGGCTGCAGTACCTGAAGAGCCAGTCGGCCGTCTCCCCCCTCATGCCCTCGTTAGCCTTCCACCCCATGATGCTCCACAGGCAGCTGCTGGCCTCCAGCCCCAGCCCGCACCACTTCTACCGGCACCCGGGCGGTGCGGCGCTGTACGGGGACCTGCTGCACCACCTGTACCCACTCTCCGCCCTGCCGCCTCAGCTGTCCTCGGTACACCCCAGCACCAGACTGTGAGGGAGAGGGGGGGGGGGGAGTTGTTCTTCTCTCTCCTTCCTTCTCCACAGAAACTTTTTCAGCTTGTTTTTGTCTGTCTGTCTCTTTGCTCGGGGATTGTGGCTCAGCCGAAGGAAAACACTGATTATAAACTTTGGCTGATAACAGACGGATAAACCCGTCAGTCGGGCAGACTGACAATTCCATTTTCCTTTTTTTGTATTTGTATATGCATTTGTTTATATACGTTGCACTGTTTGTTACTTTTTTTTGTTTTTATCACCACTTACTGTATCTGTTTTTTGTTGTTGTATCCTTATTTGCACAATGCTCATGTGTATGTGCCCACAAATCAGTTCGTCACTCGAAGTCCCCGTGAGTCAGGTCGTTGCTCTGGATGTGTGAGAAGTGGAGGGCAACAGAGAAAAGCCATTTGTTTACTGCGTCTGAGGGCTAAACTTTGTTGCTTACAAACACTACAAGTAACATGACGACGTAAATGAAATTCTTTATATAACTCGGGGTGCGTTCACCCTGGCGAGAAAAACAATGTGCGACAGCTGTTTGACGCATTACTACACTTTAGGCAGCCTGTGGTGTTGTATCTGTTTACATGTCTCCACGCTGAAAGCTGTTGCCTCTTTGTGCCACAGTCAAATCCACCTGGAATCCTTAGGAGTAGACGTTAAAAGTCACCGCAGCGCTGCGCAACACGAGATAGATTCATCTTAACATTCAGAGGTGCTGTGTATGACAGATGTACTGTATACGCTTTTTTTTTTTTCACACAGTTCAGGTTATTCTTCGTTATCTATTTCAGTTCCGATGCAGCAGAAGCAGTCGTCGTGTCGGATCTGGCGACAAATCACGAATGTTTATTTTTTGTTCCTTAATGAAAAAGCCATTTTAATTCTTACTTTCTTAAGTGAAAGTAGTTTGACCCCCAAAACGCCTGTGATGAGTCGAGTGTAGCAGCCTGTTTGTGTCTGTCGGACCAGCATCATGATGCAGCCATCTGCTGTGGAATGCTCACCACAAGAAAATCTGCATTTCATCTTTTTTGTTCTTGACTTGAAAACAACCCCCCCCTCCCCCATGTGAACAAGCTCTTTAACTCAACGTGCTAAAAAAGACTCGCTGTATGATTTAACGGGAATGTTGTCACTTAAGATATTATTGCTTTGCAAATATCTGTGCCTTTCGCAGTCTTGGATTAGAGTTAGCACTACAGTTGTTAAGGTTTATCTTCTGTAGCAGGGTAGGAATATAAATAATACTGTCGCTCTCGTCTGAAACGCAGCACACAGACGTTCATACAGAAACTATATGGCACACGTGACTATCAGACACCAGACTTGATTGGTCTGGCACAGGATTTATAGGTATGCATTAACCTAATGGTTCGTTTTTGTGCTTTCAAATGAATCTATTCACTTCGCTTAGCCGCGCCAGGTAGCCAATTATAGAAAGAACCTGAAAAGATTTTCCCATAGTTACTATTGACACATGTCAGGCATCCACAGGGCATGTGTGCTGTATGTGTTCTCTGAAAAGGTACCAGACTCCATAAAGTATGCCTCCCGTGCTCCATCGCCCGGGGCAGCAAGACGACACCTGCTCTGGCTTTTTACAACCACTATTATTGCAATCCAGGATAGTCGAAATCCACAGTGAACATGTCTGGTGTTTCAAAGGAAGCGGAGAAAAAAAAGAAGCTGTAAATGTGGATGTGTAAAGTTTTACTGAATACTTAAAGACATTCATTTCTGATTAAGTACTGTACATTGCTGTGTGTAGGTAGAACTGGCGTCAGCGCCGGCTCCTGTACAGAACATTCATGCGGGATTAACTCACAACAACCCCTCTCTCGTCTTATTTTCTGTGTAAATAGCACTGTAGATAATATCGCGTGGTTGTTATCATATAAACTGTTATAATCTGTAAATAGTATTAAAAAAAACAGTATAAAAGTCGGTTACACAATCTAGCTGTGTCCTTGTTTGCTCTGTTTCAAGGTCACCGTGATCATGTTAGATTTAAACCAACACTACAGTTTAAGAATTAGGATACTCTATTTTTTATTTTGTTTTTTTTAATTTGTTGTCGTTTCACTTTTCTTTCCTCCATGTTGTTTCCATTAATGTGCATCCTGAAAGTGTTTTTGATACAGTAGCCATCTGTTTACCAATCACCCAGCTGGCGAGCAAAAGAAAAAATAGACATTTTGTATATGACCTCCTGTATATTTAATTAAAATATTTTACTATCTAAGCACGTTTCCTCGGCTGTGTTCTTTAAACGAACTGCAGATAAAGAGCAAGGGCTGTATAAACTGATATTTAATGCCAGTGTACTAACAGCAATGTAATGTTCGTCTTTTTTTTTTCCAGAGTAAATGCAGTGTGAATGGGGTTTTATTATTGTAATACCATTATCTGGCTATGAGATTCCATCTGCCTTAATCTTCACAACAGGCTACTTCTGGGCTCAGAGCCAGAGAAGCCTCTCCAGTATTTGCTGCAGTCGGAAAAAAATTGTGCTAGTGCCTGTATCTCTATGGGACGTGTGTTGGGCTGCAATAAAAGCAATGCTTTGACTTTTATTGCCACCCCCTGGTAAACCTTTAGCATGAAAAATATTCAGTAATACTTCCAAGCTCAGCAAAAAGAAAGCAGCCTCACCAGGGGTAGAATGTCGGCTGTTTTACTGCAGATCAGCAATATTTAAGAAAAATACAGTTAGGTTTCCGAGACAAGTGTGAACAGAGAGAAGAGAAAATTGCACCTTTTGAGGAAGGTTAAATAACTACAGTACTTAACATTGCACTAGTCACAAATTACACTGCAAGAGAGAGACAAGGTTAATATACATCACTGCTTCTCTAGTACATAAAAACAGATCCACTTAAAGTCTAAATAATTAATGTGCTTAAAAGTCAAATTGAGATGACAGGGAACTATTATCCTATAAAGAAGGAATTGTATAACATAAACAATGCTAATGGCTGCTATTGTTGATGTGTAATTAAGAAATGAAAAGACTTTTAAAACATGCATATAAATTTGGCTCATTAGTTTAGCTCAGGATTAAAGTGAGAATGCTCCGACCTTGTTATATCACAAAGAAGTCGTACGCTTTACTTCTCATTAGATCACCTGCTCAGAGGAGAAACTTTTCCATCCCTGGTGTTAATGAGGGCGACACAGGTAAATGTACGTTTTCACAGTAAGAGTCAGTAATACTGACATGGAATGTATATTGTTTTTCCTCTGGCTTTAGTCTAAGTAAATGCAAAGCTGAGATGCAGGTAGCTAATATATTTATTGTGATGATTTCAGCTATAACCGCATCAGTGAAAAACAAAAGCTGTGAGGATTTATCTGCAATTTTCCCTTGATTTTCCCGGTATAAAGAGTTAAGTATCGAAGTGACTAATTTAACCAAGCACAGGAGACATTTAAATGCACCTCTAATATTGAGCTGCGTTCCCTTTTGTACAATCCATTCTCTATTCTTTCAAGGCTTAAACTAAATCCTCCTGTAATCTGCCTCTCCCCAGATTTGCATCTCTCCCTTTTGATTAAACAGAATTTAGAGGGTGAGATAAAAACAAAATTGACTGTAGCATTCATCACGCTGCTTTATCTGGTCAGGCAATTTCAAGAGAAAGTAGCTAAAGCGAATGTTTTGTACACTGCATTTATTATGAAGCCAACACATCATAATTTAAGTGGTTCAAATATTTATCGGCAGGCAGTTTTGGATATGTAAAAAAAGACTCAAGGGCATTCGTTATTTTCAGCCACTCAAAAATACTCATTTGCTCAATTAAGTTCAGAGCATTTTTTTGGCGGCGGTGTTAAATTACGTTGGACACACTGTGTGGCTACTGAAAACCAAGGTCACTCCATTATAAAGACCTCCGGGAAATGGAGAACTCACATTAGTGCTTGCAATTGCTCCTAAAATCCTGTTCCCTTGAAATGGGCTATAGTGGTCATAAAGTCGTCACAGTAAGTGGAATAAGTCAATAGTTCCAAAAGGAATGACTCCTGCACAGTTGGCCAGTGGATCAATTCCAATTTGAGTGCTTTTGCAAAGACTCTTTCTTGGGCCCGTGTTCCAGTGGCGGAGCTGAGAAATAAGCCTTTTCCATTTTAGTGGGATTGATGATGCCGGTGCTCAAGCCAACATACGGCTTCCAATTCTATCTGTGGGTTAAGCTGCACATGAGAAAGTGTATAAACGGAGAGAGGAGCTGTACCGATACAATAATCGATATGGCGATATGAGGCGTCAACTGTGATTTGTGTTGTCGTGATGGACGTGGTGGGGACGTCACTCCTCCTCCCTTGAGGTTATAGCAGTAGTTTGACATTTTGGGAAATAAGCCGATTCCCTCCGATATGAAGCTGGAACGCTTACTTTAGCACAAAGACGTTCAAAAGTATCCAATCCTCCTTCCAGCACCTCTTAAGCTCAGTGTTTAACAAGTGATATCTTGTTGGTTTAATCTTTACAAAAACAAAGTGTTAAAACTCTCAACTGTGGTTATAAGGCATTTATATACAGTATTGTTCTTGGCAGAGAACGGTGATTTACTGGAATGTGTTAGACAGTTTGGGTTTTCTGGTGATGACAAGGCTGAACCGCTCTCAGCCAAGAGAGAGTCTGGCACCTAATCTCCCACAAAACTGTAACTTGGTCCGTTTTCAATACAGATTAAATAAACAAGATGTAACATGTTAATTTGTGAGCTTTGGAGGTGATTTTTATATCAGCTCCATCTGATTGTTATGCTAAGTCAAGCTCTCCATTTCGTTGCTCCAGCTTTATATTCAGTGTACAGTTTGGTTTTGATCAACTTTGAAAACTCGTGGCAACAAAGGCGATTAGCATATTCCCCCCAATGATCAACTATTCTGTTAGTATTTAAGTAACGCACAAATAGTAATGCCCATAATATCACAGTATCTCTATAAAGTGTCAGTCCAATATATTCAGATATCCCATTTCTTCAATGTTCCCCAGCTCATCTGAAGAACTAACAACAGTTAGTTGTTATAGAAATGTGTATTAGTTGTAAGGTAGCGCTAGTCGGTTAAATCCGGATTTGGTCGGAGGTCAATGTCACAAGGCTTAAAGGTTCATCCTCTCTCTGAAAGACTTCCTCAGTTTGCTCCTCGGTGGCGGAGCCGGGCCGTGACTGGCTCTGACGAAACCAGGTTCAGCTGTGGTTTCAGAGGTCTGGCTTTGGAGGCTCTGGTACTCCAGCTGCTGAGCCTGACCCTGCGGCTGAATATCGAGGACACCCAGTGGAGCATTTTTGCGGCTGAGGGCCCCGGCTCCTCCTGCGTTGTTCCGTTGGAGCTGTTGGATGATGGCAGAAAACTTGGCGTCCAGTGATGGTCTGCCAGTTTTGGACCTCGTGGCCGGCTGAGAGGCGTAAGTGCTGGAGTTCTCCTTCTCATGGTATGGAAGAGGAGGAGGAGGATGAGGACGAGAGGCAGGAAGGGGAGGTCTGGTAGGACGGGTGGGAGGAGCATACGGCTCTCTGTCAGGAGGAGGGGGCGGGGCACGCCGCTTCTTGTTGCTGCCTGGTGTAGAGCTGGAGTTGTGGTTTGGACTGGAACAGGGGGTGGAGGTTTTGCTCTGGGACAGAAGACTCTTCTGCACCACCACTGATTGAGATCCCTCGAACAGAGTGGACCAGTTTGGGACCTCCGTCTCCTCCTCATGACCAATCAGATAGTGACCATCTGTCTCCTCAATCTTGTTGTGGATAATATCTGTGATGCTCTCAAACTTGCCAGGGGAATTTATACCTGCGAGAAACAAAATGATTAAATATTAAAACGCAGACCAATACATTAAAACACTGTCGGCTTTTCCAGGCTTGATGTATTACAAAAATAATTGAATAAAATACCGCAACGACATAAGCACATGTTCCTATATTCTAATCAGTATGTAAAATAGATACATGAATAACTCGCAAACGAAAAAATCCTTGGAGCAGTGAATTATCAACCTTCATCTGAGTCCCTTCATCCACTCGTTCCAATTACTCTACTCACTGAGGTCGTTGTAAACAGAGTCAGCCTGCTTGGTGAGGAAGAGTGATGGTTTCCGTGGTGACGCGACCTCGATCTTCATTAGCCGGTCGCAGCAGTGCAGCCACTGGCCTGATTGTAAACAAGGACAGGCATGAGAGGCAGAGATAAAAGGCTCTCGTGTCTGTTCGCGCTAAGCGGAGTTTAGCTAAATATATGTGCAGTCACCGTTCCAGTCCAGAATGCTCTTCACACTGCACCTCCTCTTTAAACACTCTCAAATACACACACACACATACAAAGAAAAAAAAATCCTACACAATTATATGAATACAAACCCCTCTGCTGCATGTTTACACAAAATCCCACTCACCCTGGTCATAGAGGTGCTGGTGGAGGGCGTCCAGCCAGTCGTCCAGTTCCTCCCTGGTGTCAGTGGTAAAGACGACGGTCTCATATCCGTCTGGTGAAGGGTTGATGACTGACATACTCCTGGATTTTCTGCCTGCCGACTCCTTCTCCATCACACGGATCCTTGTGTCCTGAAGAAACAACACAAACAACTTTCAATGAGTGCGATTTTCTACCCCAGAAAACAAATGAGGCCTACATGTGAGATGTTGCAGAACAAAGTACATCGCTGATACGGCAGAAAAAACATTGAGTCAGCAGCAAAATGCCAGAGATGCAAGAACGATCTCAGTTTGTACAGAGCCAGTTTATAATTTGGTTCTTCTCAAATGTTAAGGAAAACTCTGAGCGGAGATTTCAATCAGTTTTTATTAAATTCAAAGTCTAAAGACACAAATCATTTTTTCTGATGTCATCATCTTCCTTTTCTGCCTTTATATTTCTAAAAGCTAAGGACAGAAATTTATATTTAACTTGCAGCAATGTAATGTTTTGAATGTTACAAATTCTTAAAATCCACTTTGAATGGTTTTAAGAATCTCTAATAAGTGGTGTCCTTCAGTTGCTACTGTGTTGATGCATTACCAGAAGAATAGAGCAGGAAAAAATGACTGTGTAATTTGAAAGTCAGAAAGTTTTCGCGACTTTGCCTCACCCTATTGATGGCTATGTTGAGCGTGGGAGGAACTTTAGCGTCGATTTCCTCTGGGGTGAAGTAGCAGGACAAACAGCCAGCGCTCAGGACACAGTACAGACTGCAGCAGCGGTTCAGTCCACCCACACTTTGCTGCAAATTGCCGGGAAAGAAACAATAGAACGTGAGTATTTAACCTTGGAACCAGCCTTGGAGCTAATACTTACGATAACAGCAGTTGACTCACCTTCTGACTCAGGTAGCCGCTCATCATGGTCTGTGTCATACAAGCAGGCTGGGCCACCAACCGGCAGCAGAGGTTGCCGTACAGTGGGAGCCACGATGACCACTCAGCTGCAATAACACCCAAACATGTAGAAATCATACAAGAAAAGGTTCTTAAAAATAATGATAATGTGGTGAGAAGATAAATCCAAATCTCTTATGTCCCCATTATAAAAACACTTAAATGTTGAATACCCACAATAGCCATTAAGCAACGTCCTGTGACGTGGAGTTAGGAAGAATAATGATTTTTTTATTCGGTAGACCTGATCACCAGTGATTCACTGTTCATACCTCTGAAATTAGCACTGAATAAAAATGAGCAACTGCCTTATCCCTTTAATCACTCACACAAAAGTCATCCGAGCTCGACTTCAATCATAACATATTTTGTTTAATTTAGCTTTCCATTTTAAATGGTGTGAAAAATATTGTATTATTACCCCAGTGCTCAATTGAACCAGGAGCTAAAAAGCATAATCCCTTCAAATCCCCACATATTAAATTTCCACGCCTTTGTCTCTCACCGTCTTGGAGGACAATGAGGGAGTGAGACTGGAAGCTGCCTTCAGCCTCGGGCAGACGCAGAGTGGTGTGGGCCAGCAGACTGTACTTGGCTCCTCTGGTACAGGTACACACACACACAGAAACACACACACACAAACAAAAGATGACAGGCATTCATTCAAGCTCACTGTATTGACTTCTTGTCATCTCTCGGCTCCCCGGGCTTAAACATAAACGATTAACACTCAACTCGAATCTTAACTGTGAAATAATAAAGATACACTGATATTCAAGTCTTAATATACATCTTTCAGTTTTGTTATGAATTCTCTCCTCATTCAAATACTTATTGATTGCCTTGTTTTCCTCCCACACAACACGTGGTATGTGTCACTTACCACATTTTTCATAGATTACTCGACTAAATGTTTTAAAGGAAGTCCAGTTTTTCCCGTCAGACACAAATAAAACACAGATGGAAGCGTTCCCCCTAAAAATGTAAACTGTTGCTTAATTATTGTGAAACCCTGATTTCACTCATCACCCAATGAGATTTATTTACCAGCCTGTTAAGTGAGTCTGCAGCTACTACACCCTCTACTCAAGTAACAAGTCAGAATCAAATGAGTTCCCATCTAAACAGAGAGCAAAGAGTCTGTACACTTTATGGGGAAACAGAAAACTCACGAGGGAATGGGGTTGTGCTGCAGGAAGGTGTCAGGGTCCGGCGACTCCAGCAGGGGGCAGAGCTTCTTCCCAGCAGTTTTTCCAAAGGAGCTACGGAGCTTCTTGGCAAACTTCTTTGGCGTGTTCACCATCGTGAGCTCTTCCTCCAGGGCACAACTCCACAGCTCCACCTTCAGCTCAAACTGAGGAACTGCTTCTCTACTGTGGAAAGAGCGAAGACACATTTCAGTTTCAGCAAAGAGGATAAACATAAATATCTACATAAAGAAATGATATAAATGAATACACAGGAATAAAAGATGACGGGCCCGTCCTACCAGTGACATCCCTACCAATATACGTGTCAGTGATTGAAGGAAAAATCCAAATATATATTCTGATATTCATATTATGAACTGAAAAACTCAGTTTCAATAAAGTATTCACATATTTTTAGTATAAGTCTACAATATACATGTTTTTTTTCCTCACTTACAAGATGGTGACTCCCTCAAAGCAGACGTCAGTGACGGACCTGTCCACCACCACCATGTCTGTGTCAAACACCTCGGAGCCGATCTGCATCACACAGAACAAGGCCACTCGACGAGAGCCTGGTGAGGGAGCACATGGTAGAACAGCAGGTGTCCACAAAACAACACAAGGCAAAGTAAACAAAAAGGAATGAGTGGAAACATAACGCGGACAAACTTACTCCCTCTGTTGTTGAAGTGATGTGAATCGCTCCACATCAGGGGAAGACGCAGCCCTACATCAAGAGAGGAGGAGAAATATTTATTTGCAAAGCAACACTATAAAAACTTAATGTCTATAATGCTCTATATCAATTTTGTTAAAAAATAAAACATGGATTAAGGGGTAGCAATCTTACCAGACATTGCAATTGTGCCGCTACAGGGCACACGGTCATCTGAGACTGGATCGGAAAGTCTGAAAATAAAAAAACATTAATTCATCATTATAATGGATCTAAATTGATGTTTCAATAATAAAATTACTTTACCGCAACAAAACTGACTTTAAACCTGCTTCCAAAACAAAAGCCTAGTTTTTTATTTCTGTTACACTTTATTCTTTATCTAAACATGGTCATCCAGCTAATGAATCAGCCAGGCTCTGGTGAGCACCCGGGTCCTCACCCCCTGACGCCTCCCATCATGTCCTGCTCCTCTTTCTTCTTCTGCAGCTGAGTGAAATAAGCCTTGATCCGGGCGTTGCAGGTCAGCAGGTTCTTGGAGGCGTTAAGAACCTGCTCTCTCTTGCTGCAGGCCAGCAGCAGCTTGTAGGCCCCTTCACGCATCCGCACCTCAAAGTCCAGCTTCTCTTGTAAGTTATTGTTCTTCGTGGAGATAAAAAATACAGAGAAGAAATGTCAAAGTGAAATGAAAATTATTTTAGAACGGCAGATTCCTGTGATGTTCGGAATTGTCATAATATGCAATAACGGGATGAGATGGACAAGATGAGAGGAAAAATGAACATGAAATGGAGTTGGGGTTAGAGAAGTTGCCCTCGAAAGTTTACTTTTGGTGTTATATCACTTTGTCAAGTCAACAAATAATGCGCACAAATGTGTATTTTTGCATAAAAAACACAAAATAATCCATTATCAAATCATTTGATAGTTACTTTTCTAAAAATCAATGAATTGTTGCAGCTCTGGGTGGATGTTTGAAAATGTGCAGCCTGTGAAGCAAACTTCGTTATTCAAGTGCAACCTTTTTCTGAGTGTGAGAAGAAATTATGAATTGCAGAAGTGGATCGGCTGGTTTGATATTGACCAACTAATCTTTGACAAACATGTAAAATTACCTTAAGTAGAAAATCTAATATTAATCATAATGAATTACAGAAAAAAGAAATGAATGAATGACATCCTGCAAAGAATGAGTTGATGGTTGCAGGAACAAATGAGTCAGGGCAGCTCTAACTATCATTTTGTGGTTTGAATGGAGAAGGATGATGTTGAATATTATCTGATTTGAAATGACCATGTTGTTATCAATGAAAAATGGATTTGGACAGTTAGAAATTGACGAGTAAACTCCAGAGGTACGTCTGCAGTTGTCTTAGGAACACAAAACATCTAGAGGTCGACTGATTTATCGACTGGGAGATAAAAATTGGCTGATATATCAGGAGGAAATATGTGCATGGAAACAATAAGGAAATAAACAATGCAGGAAATCTGTGCATGTTTGTTTTATGTAAATAAGTATGTGTCTTCATATTAGTGTTTACTTCCTTATGCATCTATTTATATGTAATACTTGAATACAGACTTACGAACATCATCCTTCTCCATATTATAAACTATCATATGCACCTGTAACTTCTTAGAAATCTGTCGTATGTACAACAAGTTCAAATCCTCCGCTATGTGCACGCTGTCGTTCAGGAGACTCGGGCATCGTCTCATGCTTTTGGCCTGTAAACACATTAGTTCCAACAAAAAGAAAACGTGATCATCATTTCTCCACATGCTCAGAAACAATGCAGGGAGGACACGTGAAGGGGATGAATGGGAGAACTCACGCCCCCTGGGGACTACTGGTTCAACTGGAAACCAGCGTGTGTGTGTGTGCGTGTGTGTGTGCAGGATCATATTGATGCATTGTTTAAAACAGACAAAGAGAAAAGCTAGTTTAGTTGTTTTAAATCAAAGTGAAGAACGAGCATTATGGAGCTGGAAGATGTGTAAAGGAAGAGGAACCTGGTTGGACTTAGGACCCATTAGTCAACTGTCACCGGGATTCAAACCATCACACACAGTCTCTCTCTCTCTCTCTCTCTCTCCCTCCCTCTGTCTCTCTCACCTCTGTCTGGAGGAACAACGAGCTCTGCCGGATCTTCTTGCGCTTCACCTCCATGGCGGTGGAGGAACCGGCGGACAGCAGCGACCAGGCGCCGCCGTTTCGTTTGGAGGTTCGAACGTCCCGCTGCGTGTCCATCTTTTCCTCCTCCCCACAGCCAACAGCCAACAGCCAACATCCGCCCCGCCCGCCGGGCTCCCACCTCCAACCGACAGGGGGAGGCTCGATTTGAGTCACCGGATCTGCCGGAGGGGACGTGTTGTCCAGAATACAAAAAATGTACGACCATTCAAATGAGAAATACACACTTATTGTCAATTATTATACAACTGTTATATATAGTAATGTAGTACAATCAGGTTAATAACCTAAGTTATGGTGGTTATTATCCCAATCTTTAAGTTATTTGTTATTTAATGGACATATTCAGCCGTAAAATCATTATGTAAGTCTTTAAACCAATCTGGTTAAAAACTTTAATTATTTAACATTAGAAAATGTCATTTCATTTATTAGTATTACTCGTACTGTTAAAAGAAAACACGAGGCAGACGCCCCGCCCTTCCCAGCGGCTCTTTCCCATATATAAAACGAGCGCATTTGCACTGACAGGAAGAAGGGCGTCATTACGTCACAGTGCCAGACAATACCTTTTGGTTTTTGAATTTTTTTTCATTGAGCATTTAAAAAAATGATAAAGATATCAAACTAAACCAACCTTTAAAGTAACAAACGTTTTTTAAATGTAACAGTGAGCAGCATATGAGTCGTTTATTTCTTCAGGTGTAGATTTACCTCATGAAACTTCAGACTTCACATATCAATAATCTATAATTAGTTCTAATATAGGTATTATTTACTCTAATGTGCGAAGGTTTTAAGACACTTTTACCACACTAAATAATAATAAACAATAATAATAGCCTGTAATATTGTTATGTTCTGGCATTTCATTAATGTGGTTGTTTCCATAGTTGTTTTGCTTCTGGATGCACTCATCCTGCAGGAGGCACTGCGTTTACTTACAGTAGAAACTATAGGAACATGTGGATGGGACCATAGACTGTATGTAAAGCGGATGGGACGAGCAAACGACCCTGAAGCGTGACCAGTGAGTGAGTGCAGGAAACCCGCCCCACCGGGATCCTGTGGCTCCGGGTCGAGCTGGAAGCGGCCACAGTTGGAAGTGTAGACGCAGGAGCTTCAGCACAAGCAGAAACCCAAACACAGGAAGTTACGACATCTGCTTTCGAAAGTAAAAGATGGATCAGATGAGATGTATTCTATATAGGCACGACATCCATAAGCCCCTGGGCTAATCTGTGCACAGTGATGTCAGCCTCTCTGCCATCTGTGCTGCATTTTCATTGCACCTCATTTGCATTAATTTGTATTTTAGTTTTCTATTTTTCATCATCCCCAATTAACCATAATATTAGGGAGTCGTTTAAAACAACAGTTTATCAGTTATAGCCCAACATAGATAACACTAATTGACAATCATCTTATTTTATCTTATTTAATAATCGTATAATTTTTATTCCCAGTTCATTTTGCCCCATATAAACAACATTAACAAAAAAAGTGTCACCATGATGTATCTCATAACTTTCTTAATAAATCCATATGCTGTACACAAACTGGATAATATGTTTTTTTTTAGGTAATCCTGCAAATAAAACATATAGTAGAGTCGTAGTAAGATGAGTTTCCATCTCAATCTTAAAAATCTGTTCTGGAAAACTGGCTCATGCTTTTATTAAAGCACGATGAGAAATTTAGCTGAAACACTTTATTCACTTATGATCGCATTAGTCACCACCACTGACGCATGTGTTTACTTGCTGATTCAGTTATTTGTGTAGGCGTGACAATGGTTGTGTTGTTCAAAAGCCCAGGGGGGTTGGGGGGGGGGGCAGAGAGGCTGCATTTACTACATATGGGCCCCAGATTATTGTTGTGCACCACGTCAGCCTACTTATTTACACTTAAGCTCAGGAGCCCCCCTCCTGCATGCTGCTGTCCCCACTCTGCTTTTACTTTGACAGTCACGACCGGTGCTCCTGTTTTTGTCGCTTCCGCCGCGTTGACGCTTCTCTCCACGCGTTGGGAGCGGCGGGAGCGGTGGCAGAGGCAGCGGCAGAGGCAGGGCTGGGCTCCACACACACACTCACACACGCACACACACAGACGGACACACACATTCAACGGCGAACCCACCGCCGGAGAAGGAACACACGGGGTAAGTGAGGAGCGGGACTTTTACTTTTATACGGAAAACAACGCGTTTAGTACGTGGCTAGCGGTGCTCTTAAAGCTAGCCTGGCGTCAGGCTCGTGAAGTATACGCGCAAGATACGAAAAATGGGGAAAGAAGAGTCGCCCCCCCCCCCTGACTCTGCTGCACATCTATTGGAGCCTGTGTGTGTGTGTGTTTTTTTTAATGGTGATGTAAAATAATAAATTATACTCGTTAGATTTAAGAGCTTCGTGACGTGAATGGAAATTGACGAGCAACCTTTTTAGTACAAAAATATATAATATATATAATATAACGGGAAATCTGCCCCGGTGTGTGCTGGCTAACCGGGAGGCTGCTATTGTCAGCAGCGGTGTGACCAGCCTGTCTCCGCCTTGTTCTACAGCCACATGGACACTTTGCACAAAAATAATAAAATACATGAAAATGGAGAATCAAGCACTGGTCCCATTAAGTGTCTGTGGTGCTATTGTGTGTTATTGACCCGGTGTTGGTCGCATCCTCCCGCAGCCGCATGGAGGAGGCTGTGCAGACAGGATGCACATCACTGACGGCCACTCGCTTTGTGCTTCACCCACTGGAAACACACTCCATCCTCTGGAGCCTCATCCAGGGTGTTTATATTGTTATTTTACCGAGGAGTGGGTTTGCATGAGCAGGTATTTCTCTATGTGAGGTGGCTGCAGTGTGTCTCCCGATGCCGGACCCCCTCCTCCTCCTCCTCCTCCTCTTCCTCTTCTCTGTGCAGGCTTTGTTTTCATGGGGCAGATGTAGATGGAGCTGGCCTACATGCATCCGCTCTCTTTGTGTCGACCTGCAGTAATGCTGTCATCAGCACATGAGATATAAAAGTTGTTTGGTGTAAATGCATGATGGCATCTTTAATATTTTCGTCTTTCACCGGCAAGAGATCTTACAAGATGTCCCTGTTTTGTGCCTTGTACAAAAGTAAGTGTTGTTGTTATTATCTGGTTAAAGACGATGGTGCGAATGCTTGAAACAGATTAAGGACAAATACCAAAATTACTCTCAACTGTCCCAAACACTGGAAACAAAGACGTCTATTCATAGCAGCAGCAGAAGCAGCAGGATTTTATTAAATTATCTTGAACCTTTTCTTTAATTGCATTCAAGGGTAAAAGGTACCAGCACATTCCTGTTCAGGGTTTATAACACACAGTTTGCTGTCCTCATACCAGCCTGATGTATTCTTGGAAAGCTCAAGAGCTTCAGTTGACACTGGACAGTCTCCTCCTCCTCCCTCAGCTGCAAGAATTCAAATTTTATTTGGGTTTGAGCCATAGAATGTCCAGACAAAACCATCTAGTCCGGTTTGACTCTTTCCTTTCCTTTTTCCCCTCTTCCTCGCTCGGACCCTTCCTCTTTCCAGACTACTTTGTGTTCTCTCTTTATTTGACTGCCGGCGTTATTCTTCCCTCTCCATTCAGTTGCATTTTTAAAAACTGTGTCAGTGTCACAGGACGCTCGGTCAGCTGCAGCTCAGCCGGACGCCTAATGTGTCCATTAACACAGTTTAATTAAGCACTGACAATAACATTGGAAACAATGTGAGCGAATAGAAACAGGTTTTGGTTGAAGTTATCGTGTGTTGAATCTGTTTTTCTTGTGAAAACTGGAAAACTTTACTTTATAGAATTTCCTTCAGTCACCAAGCTGTCAAAGCTAATGATCACACTCAGTCTACAATATCACTTTGTTGACTATTTACCTTTTAATGTTGAACTCAGAAAATGGAAATATCTTTCTTTTTCATCTCTGCAACTTGTCATCTCTCATCTGATACAACTTGTGCGTGGTACAGTAACACAATCCCTATAGCCTGGTGTTGAATGAGCAGTGTGTCATAGAGGATTGCATGAAGACTATGAACCTGTTTTCTGTTGAAGTGTGTATTTGGGATTGTGGACTTTGTTGTCTGGGCTCCCCATGGCTATTGTGTGCAGTAGGAAGTTAAGGAAGTGAGTTCATTTGACTTCAGTGGTCAGGAACTATTATTTTGCGACTGAAAACAACAACCCAGCCTGAAACTTAATATACTAATGTACTGTATTCATTTCAAGCCGTCTTTAAAAGGGTTTTTGTATCAGGGAGTCTATGGTTAAATATAGCTGCGAATCTCACTTTTGTAATCTGCAAGAGTAGAAATGATAAAAGGGTTATGAGAGTCGCATAGCTCTGCCCGATGCAGCTCCTGCTTGAGTGCAGAGCCGGAGAGAAAAAACAAGGGAGGTGAAGTCTGTGATTAAATGGAAAAATGGGAAAGCAGAGCAGAAAACAAGAAAAACGATGTAACCATCAGCTTCTTCCTTGTTATGGAACATCAAGGGCGGGTCTGACTTTATTTTCCTTCCATTTAACTTCTTAAAAATGAGAAATAAAACAGCATGAACCTCACATCTGTTTCGGGGTGTAACATATTCCCTTGTGAGTTTCCGGTATTCTGTGCTTCTCTCCATTGCAGATATTGATCTTGTATTTTGGCAGTTTCTATTCCTATCTCTCCTGTCTCCCCGCTGATTGTCCTGTTATGCTAACGGTGATGTTTTTTCCCCTTCTACTAAATGCCAGTGTGGATTTCAGGGTGAGAGAGTTGTGTTCACTATTTTTGTCTGCTGCTAGTGAGGTTGCCGCTGTGGGCAGTGTAATGTTGGTGCCATTATCAACGTGGCAGAGTTGGCCAAACACTAATATGCAAACTGTTCAAAGGGCCAAGGGTCGGTCATTATGAGCTCAGCAGGGGCCACACAGGGCTACGAGACCCCCCGACCAGACAGAGCAAACCTTGGCTTTAATAAATGTTTTTTTGGAGAAGACTAAGATTGGTCCACTGTTAGACTATACATTTCAATTACCTGAATTCGGTATCTAAATTCAAAGCAAATACTATTGAGCAGTTGTTGAATGAAGTTTCTTAATGCTATGCCCGCGTTTTCGACACCTGTATAGGAGCTGCCATTGTCACTTCTCGTTGCCGTCTCAACCAAGACACTTCCATTGCTGCCAAAGCTCCGCGGTTCGGCCACAAGCGCATAGTATGATGTCTGGCAAGATGGAGTTTAATATCATATTTCATATTCCAACATTTTGATGTAGAAGTCTCAGTTTACCACTTTTATTTATATCCCACTGCCATGTCCTGGTCAGAAAACCATCCCTCCCAGCCTATCTCTTTTTCTATCTGAAAATGTACTCCACGCTCACATGACTCAAGAATCATTCCTGTACGCTGACAAAATCTATGCTGCAGGGCATATTCTCCATTAATTCTCTCGGATTGATAGTAATAATGAACTGGAGTTCGTTCAGAGTGCTAGTTTTCCCCTCTTACACTCCATAGGAAGAATAACGTCCCTTCTTCAGATAGTGTGGGAGGACAGACTGTTCTTTTTTACTATAATGCTTTAAATTTCTCAACATCCATGAAATCGAACTTTCCATGTGTGTGTCACTTAGCTTGTGGAGGGTTTATTTCTTAAGGCCCTGGGCTTGCTCGGTTGTGTATGGTAATAACAATGAAGCAGGCTGGACGGGTGCTGGCTAAATGGAGGTGTTTGCTTGTTTATTCCTCTCACCATGTGATGTGTGCGGACTCTTTTCAGCACCATATGGTCTTTTCTGCTGCACGGAGCAGTTTTTTTTTTCAACCCACATGCTGCATGTCCCATATAAGCCACATTAACACACATAGCCAGACATGCACATATACACTCAGGTTTCTGCAGGCTTGAAGTTTTATGCTGACACCATAATGATTTATTATCCCCTGCATGGTGCTGTAGTCCTGTCATAAAGAGATTAATGTTGGTGTATAGTCTTTATCTGGTTGTATATATTATGAACTCTTTAGTTGTATCATTAAATAGCACACATGTTCTTCCCTTAGTGACACTTTACATAGGTAAGGGTTAGCTTTTAACTTGCTGGATTTAGATTCACAAAAGCATATGTGTGGAAATTATGACCCATTAGAGTGTCATGCAATGTCTTTTCCATTTGATACACATTATTAATATGCTGTTGTTCATGAGCAACGTTTCTAACATGTGACGGACGCAAAACTGGAAGAATACAAATATCTCTGGAGGAAATAGAGGTTCCATGAAGGTAGAAGACGCAGACTAAAATGTCAATTGCCGCAGGCCATGTAGAAATGTGTAATGTCCGCAGCGGAATTATGCGAATTATGAGTTATGTCCTGCCTCCTGTGTGCTCTACCCAGACGCCATTACTCAACTTAATGTTTCACATAATGATCTAGTGTTTTGAATGTGTTTGTGTAGTCTATGTGTACACGTATGTGAAAGGCAGGCTTCAGAAAACATCACATTTTCCAGAGTTCATGTCTGAAATAAGCTAAAATATGTGTATATGTCAAAATGTTCAGCGTACTTTCAGTGTGTGGAAGCTGGAGCACGCTTGGCTGTGATACTCAAACATTTAGCCTCAGGTCTGTGAACAAGCCTTCATGATGACAACCTCAAAGTACAGACATACTTATCAAAGATTTCAGCCCGCGGCAGTTGTTGAAGATTTCGCTGACAAATTACCATGATTACAGTCATTCCAGGTTTGAGTGGTTTGACAGAGCAAATCGGTTCTTTGGGATAGAAAGTCAAAGGAGTTCCCTTCAACAGAATATTTGTTGGCTATTTTTCATTTATGAGTAGAGGTAAAGTAGGCCAACTTGATTCAAATGTCAAAAGGAATCAAACCCTTTCAGACTGACATCCCTGGAGCTGGCTCCTTTGTGCACCCAGAACTTTTCCAAAGTACTGTATTATTAAACTGCTGTGGAACAGAAGTTAAGTTATTGACCGGCGGCCCTAGGTATATTTATTTGTTGTGTACAATTTGTTTACGTGTCCATCATCATCATTTGAAAAGAGATAAAGCAAATCCAAATAAAAATCCAGATCCATCAGACTGTTTGGCGTTGGTGGAGATAAACAGCCAACTGAAGGCCGTTCTAGTTCAGCCTGTTATAAGTGTCTGGTATATTGTTACCGGTCTTTTCCTAACGCGTATGAGGGAACAATAGATTGTATACCTCCTCTACTGAGCACTTTTATGTCTGTGAATCTACAGTAGAATCAACCATTGGGGACCAGACAAGCCTTTGCCTGTCTGTCCGTTTGTCTGTCCAGAGGGTATAAGGTTGTCTCACCAGGAATCTGTTGTCTGTTTTTTCTTTTTCTTTACACCCCTCAGGGTCTGTAGGCGTCTTTGCTCCCAGAGCACCTCCGGGGTTGCTAGACCACTTCGTCCTCCCTTGTCTATTATCTATTGACTTTGAAAGAACCTAACTGACCTTACCCCAGCATTTTCAAGAGAATGGGGCTGCTTCAATGTGCTTTTTCTGTTATTGTCTTTGCTTATACCTCCAAGGTGCTGTCTACCATCACGTTCCCTCTTTGTTATCCTCTTCCCTGGTTGCAAAGCTACAATATCGATTACAGTTCTATTGTCAGAACCCGAATTCCAGGTCTTACACAAAGTGTTTGAAAGGTTGAAGCCTGACCGAAGAAGATTTTTAGGGGTTGATGGCGATATCAATATATTGGCTATATTAAAAAGAGAGATAATGGAAATGATTCCTACGATTATCGAGCTCTTAAGACAAATAAATTAAATTGCGGCTTAAACAGTTTTATAAACACCTTTAAACAAATATAAAGAACATTAATTAAAGTAGAATAATGATAACATAACATAACTGTTTATGTATATGATAAATACTTGCATGTTTTTTGCATTGTTTATCCTATAACATAAAAGTCTTCATATCGGTGTTTATCAGCAAATATAAACATCTAAAGCTCTCGGATCTTAAGGATTTAAGTTGTTAAGTATTGTATATTTTTGCCATTATCTTTGTTACCAAGTAGTCTCTGTCCTTTTTTCTGTCTGCTCAGCCGGGGGGTGGGGGGCTATCACTGCTCAAGCTGCTGTATCCACTGAGTGCTATTTATATCAGAACAATCAGGTTTAGCTGATGCTGTAAACACGAAGTGCAGAATCTCGTGTCTACAGGAGGATTTCTCCTGGGAAACACCAACCAGACATGAACGCTCATAACAGTGAGTGCCTGGAAGCTTTTCTCTTTCATCAGTAGTATACTTTATCTATCAGCAGCAAGATAGGATGTTTGACATTGTCATTATTCTTCTCCCTTCTGTTTCCCAATTAAATTAATGCACATAGTGCAAACATGTTGTTCTTAACACAGTAGATTGTTGCTGTGGTATGTTTTAATGCAGCTATACTGAGTGTAACTGTCAGCAAAACCAGCCAGTTTATGCAGACTGTTTTATTCTTTTATTTTAGGGTTGGGCTATATATTGTTCTTATGTTCAACTACGGTTTGGGTTATTTTCGTTGTCTTTTACACGTAGCGACTCCCCTCGCATAGTTACCTGCAGCAAAGGAGCGGACGGTTTTATTCGACACACCTGATCCCTCGTTTCCGCCCCAGTGCAATAAAATCCCTGCCGTCAGCCCGGCACAGATAGGAAACCAAACCGGACGCCAGCTTTGCGGCATTTCTCGGACCGAAAGAACCATCCAAACAACTTTAGCTTAACACCCCTCGCCAAGCGGAACGAGGTAAGGAAGCTGGTCCCATTTACTTTGCTGCGGGTAGTGCGGAAGGGAGTCGCTGTCACGTTAACGAGTCAGATGTCTCACGTGGCGATTTGTTTGTTCATTGTATTTTAACGTTCGTGTTTGGTTTTAATGATTAAAATCTTTGTAACTTGTAACTGTCATTACAGTTTTACGGTGTCACTACGGCAAACCAGATGTGAGAATAAAGAGCCGTGTAACATCAGTTCAAGAGACTCAGCGTTTGTGTGGAGAAGCGGGGGGCCGTTACAGTAAAACTCGAGGCTACAACGAAACGTCTTCCTGACTCGTGTCGTCACCCGAAGACACAAAACTTACAAATCGACCGTCAGACAAGACCGGACAACGCATCAAAGGCGCACGCACGAGAGACTATATGCAAATTTAATGAAGCATTTACATATGTAAATACAAAAATGTTGTGAACTTTCCTGCTTTCTTGAAGTCAAAACTGATCACTAAATAATGATGATGATTTTAACGACCAATGGTAATTGTGTGTGTCATGTTGCAACTAACATTATTTATTGTTGTCTATGAGGAGCGTAAACACTGTTTAAATTGCCTAGTATAATTTTCTAAGCATACTTACAGCGCATCCTCTTTTGTTTGTGCCCATCTTACTTAGGATATTTAGGTTGCATCTGTTTTTGTGCTAAAACTCTGAGTATTCAACTGTTTTGCAAATGTCTGGTATAAGAAATAGCAGTTACTAAATTAAAGCGACTACTTGCAGAGGTTCTATTCAGGCACACTGCATATCACACCTAAAAATTAAGGTCCGAAGGTCAAATTAACAACGCAAGTAAAATAAAATGTCACTTAAAGCAGCAGCAACAAGTAAATCAGTTCCCATGCATCAAGACAGACCAGGCTCGTGGCAAAGAATAATTCCTGAGAACATCCGAGAGCTGCATAAAAATACTTTCTATTCGGCCTATGAGTCCTGGAAATTGTCAGCAAGAGAAGTTCGGACTGAAATGAAAAACTACTGCTCTCCAGATGACCTCGATAAAATCCAACGAAAAATTTGCACAAACCATGATGTGGTGAGCCATCATTATGAGGCACTTGTATGCAGCCAAACCACCACCCCAGATATCGTTGGTAAAATGGACACCTGCTCTGCTCTGACTGAAGAAATTCTTGCTCT
This sequence comes from Limanda limanda, assembly GCF_963576545.1. Lineage (NCBI taxonomy): Eukaryota > Metazoa > Chordata > Actinopteri > Pleuronectiformes > Pleuronectidae > Limanda > Limanda limanda. The sequence continues at coordinate 5,846,815 of NC_083650.1, read as the reverse complement.
TGTGAGTAAACGCAGAGACAACATCTATGGCAACTATAATGAACGAGTCGAGAAGGAGAGAGTGAGAATAGTGCTGAGTAAGGAAGATCATGGCTCCATATTTGGACTTACAAATACTGAAACCGCATTTTCAGAAACATCACGGAACTCAGACCAATCAAATGCAATTTCAACAAGCTCTAGTAAACGACAAGACGCAGAAGCAGAGCTCGCAGCCAAGCAAGCGGAGCTAAAGGCAACAAAAGACATTCTATCCCAGGAATCCAAGCTCAGAAGACTGGAAGATGAACGGAAACTTGAAGAGGCGGCCATGTTGACCGAATTGGAGCGGAAAAGGACAGAGAGACAATCAAAGCTAGAAGAGGAAAGGAGGAACCTGCAGCAGCTTAAGGCAGAGAAGGAAGTCCAGGTAGCAGCTGCTAGAGTAGGAGCATATAACAGTTTCGAAGATGTCCGCCAAGATGGGATGAACCATGAATCAGTCGCTGCTCACCAGGAGACCAGATATGAAGCTCGGCTAAATTCAAATGGTTCACCATCTCAACCTCGACTAGCACCTTTGCGAGCAACAACATCTGAAGATACAGTCTCTCTGGCCCAAGCAATAGCAAGCGCACTAAGCATAAATCGCTTGCCTGTACCGGAGCCAGAAACGTTTAATGGCGATCCTTTGAAGTTCACTGATTGGAAGATGTCTTTTACAACCCTTATCGATCAGAAACCTCTCTCACCAAGCGAGAAGATGTATTATCTAAAGATCTACCTCGTCGGAGAAGCCCGCAGAGCAGTGGAAGGGTTCTTCTATAGGAACTCTGAGGACGCATATACAGGTGCCTGGAAAGTCCTACATGAGAGATACGGAAACCCATTCCTTGTTCAAAAGGCCTTCAGAGACAAGCTCGCCAGATGGCCCAAAATCAGTGCGACTGATCCGTTAGCACTGAGAGATTTTACAGACTTTCTCCAAGGCTGCGCAGAGGCAATCCCACACGTTAAAGGTTTGACCATCTTGAATGATTGCGAAGAAAACCACAAGCTACTTCAAAAACTACCTGATTGGATTGTACAAAAGTGGGGCCGAATCGTCGACGATAACCTGTATAAAGCGGGGGATTACCCTGATTTCAAAAGTTTCACAGCGTTCCTGAACAAAGAGGCCCCGATATCTTGCAACCCTATCACCTTCCCACATTGGATGAACTTTAATCCCACAGTCGAGAAGGAAGCCAGATCCCTCAATTCAACTGCCCAATTAAAGTACGCCACCCGAGATGCACCTGAAACGGCCAATTATAGGGGAAGACCCCCATGTGTGCTCTGCCAAGATGAAACGCATGGCATCGTCAGGTGCCCTTCTTTCGCTGCGAAATCTTTGGAAGATAAAAGGGCATTCATCCACGAAAACCGCCTCTGTTTTGGTTGCCTAAGGAAGGGACACATCAATAAAGACTGTAGAGGGCGACATACATGTAATACCTGTGGTCGTAGGCATCCCACTTGCCTGCATGAGGAGTAATTAAAAGGACATTACACTCCTAGATATTTAGCTGAAAGGGCCATTAAATGCTCTAGAAATCCTGTATAGCACAGTCGGTTAAAATGTTTATATCAGGATTTGGTGGGAGTGTAACTGTCAGCAAAACCGGCCAGTTTATGCAGACTGTTTTATTCTTTTATTTTAGGGTTGGGCTATATATTGTTCTTATGTTCAACTACGGTTTGGGTTATTTTCGTTGTCTTTTACACGTAGCGACTCCCCTCGCATAGTTACCTGCAGCAAAGGAGCGGACGGTTTTATTCGACACACCTGATCCCTCGTTTCCGCCCCAGTGCAATAAAATCCCTGCCGTCAGCCCGGCACAGATAGGAAACCAAACCGGACGCCAGCTTTGCGGCATTTCTCGGACCGAAAGAACCATCCAAACAACTTTAGCTTAACACCCCTCGCCAAGCGGAACGAGGTAAGGAAGCTGGTCCCATTTACTTTGCTGCGGGTAGTGCGGAAGGGAGTCGCTGTCACGTTAACGAGTCAGATGTCTCACGTGGCGATTTGTTTGTTCATTGTATTTTAACGTTCGTGTTTGGTTTTAATGATTAAAATCTTTGTAACTTGTAACTGTCATTACAGTTTTACGGTGTCACTACGGCAAACCAGATGTGAGAATAAAGAGCCGTGTAACATCAGTTCAAGAGACTCAGCGTTTGTGTGGAGAAGCGGGGGGCCGTTACACTGAGATTAAGCTCCATTTTTACAATGTAGGCAGACAACCACACCCTTACTAGGGCTAAGTTTGGCTCTCATCATAAGACCAAGCGGAAATGTGTATTGCGGGAGAATGAGTTGTCTCTCTGTCCGTCTGTCTGTCCATCTCTTTCTCTCTCTCTCTTTCTCTCTCTCTCTCTCTCTCACCGTCTATCTCGCTCTTGTTTGCTTAGTGTCAGTAAATGTGTGTGCGGAGGCTCCACATAGCAGCTGTCAGCGTGTGTGTTTGTGTTTGTGATGTAGTGTGAGTCAGCTATCGGGGTTATGTTGGTGCTGTATAACGGTCTGGGAGGTTAGAGAGAAAGATCAGATGAGTAGAAGCTGTTGCATCATCCCGGGACACTCACTGGAGCCAGATGCTACGTGGAGAGCAGCAGCAGCAGCAGCAGCCATGTGCAGAGAAACACATGAGCCGATGACACAGAATTAACTGGTGCTCACTGACCCAACTTCCTGAATCCCACCAGCTTATATCTGTGAGTGGCTTGGTCATCATGGCGGGAAGAGATTTCAACTGTTGAAAAAACAGACGTCGGCTTAAATAACATTTTGCCAGAGAGCGGAATCATGGCTGTAACAACAATTAGTCACTGCTGATCGAAAGTACTGCTTTATTATCCCTCTTCCACCCTCACTGCAGATGACGTGGGGTTTTCCAATTTAACTACTTGCTTGATTTGATTCATAGATGAGTGTCCGCCATAGGAAGTGCCGTGCAGGCTTCCTGCCCTTTCCCTCTTCCCCCGTACAAAGAATTCACAGTCATCTTGGAATAATCCTCCCCTTTCACTCCTTTATTCTGTGTGTGTCTGTGTGTGGTGTGGAAGATAGATTAAGTGTAGTTCAGGGTGTGGGATTTCCTGCCAAAACCATGAGGTCACTATTCCTCTTTATTAGTCCCAGCTACAATGATGCTGAATGGAGATGAGTGGGAACCAGGACTGTTTCCACTCAGTTTGTTTTCAATACAAACACAGAAAATGTCTATTACCATTATTTAGAAGGATCAATGTCTCATAACCCAAGGTGATGTTTTCAGATTGCTTTACATTTGTGATGGTCTTTTGCTTTCATATGCAACAAACATAAGCAGCAATGTTAACCCTTTGTTGGCTGGAGCGAGTATATTTGACATAAGCCAACCAGGGGAACATTTAATGTTTTAAGTTATTCCAGTTACCTCTCTTGTAAGTCTGAGAGAGAGAGATATATATGTCAATATCTAGACTAAACTATCTGTATTGACATCACTTAGATTTCAAATGAGAAAATGTATATTTTTTTATAATTTGGGTTAATTCACTGTTTTATCATGAGGCCTTTAATGAGCACATGTCAAACAGACATTATTTCCTTCTCAGCTGCACCTCCTCTGTCAGACCAACCACTGCATTCCTCCAGCTGTGCTATTGCTTTCATGGGTTGTAGCGAGAAGGTTCTTTTTGATGGCCCCACACAGGCTGGTATGCATCGTATTCAGGTTCCTCAACCGCACTCTCATTAACCTTGCAGTGTGTGAGTGTGCAGTGGTTATGGAGACAGGAGGCTCTCTGATGGTTTGGTTACAGCGAGGAGGGACGACCACAGATAATTATAGTGCTGTTGTTCTGCTTTCTCTGATGCATGCATTCAAAGTGTGTTGTATGCACTGTGGCATCCAAACTCAATATTAGTTATATATCTGTAGTGTTTAATGGGTCATGTGGTCATATAAATATTAATGATGAAAGGTGACGTTTGAGTCCTTTGTTACTATAATTTAATTTATTACATTTTCTTTTTTCACAAGAATAGGAAATTCACAAGTTTGGTCCTTTTATAAATGCAACTAATCTTACATTTCCATGTATTCCTGTCTCTCTTAGCCCACATATTTCATAATGCTATTCACATCAAAGCAAAAATGACAAAAATAGATTTCAAAGAAAGACTTACCTGTGGCTGTGTGTTGCAACAGATTACTTTATTATTGTCACAGTACTTTTCAGCTCTTCGGTTCTACATTAAAGGCTTCACACATTAAAGTGTTACTGGAATGAAATGAAACGCTGATCCGTTTGACATCACAGACAACTGTTAGTACAGTCACGTTCCCAACAGCGTCATGCAAAGAACCATCAGAGGTGTGCGGTTGATTAAAATGTTACCCGGGGGATTATGGAGTTGGTATACAAAGTACTTATGAGGTCAAGTGAGCAGGAGCTAAGCTCAATAATCTGTAATTCCTTCTCTGAAGGGCTTTTCTTGGCATTTTCTCCACGCGACGTAGCTCCCGTTATTTTATGCCACATGAAATTACCATGAAATGCTTCCGTTTGAAAGCTGTTTTTAATTTAGAAATAAATAATTATGAGAAGCATTAAAACAGTCTAAACCTTGGTTTAAACTTTTCACAACGGACAAGTTGCCATCGTGTGACAGGGTTAAAAATTCAATTGTGAAAAAGTTTTTGGTTGAAAAATGTTGCATGCATCTGCTCAGTCTGACCGCCGCACTCTCATCAAGCCATTAAACCAAACTACTAACATGCTAAGTAGCCAGTCAGTCATACACAGGGTTACTGCAGGGTTATAAAAAGTCTTGAAAAATGTAATAATCTGAATTGTAGGCCAAAAAATTCCTAAAATATATTAGATTACTATACACTTGGTCCTTGATACTGTAGGTCGACATGATAATGTTAATGTTCTGCTGATGCTACTTGTCACGCTTTGAATTCTTTCTTTTTTTTAAGATAAAGTTTTGAAACCCTGCACACTGATAACATGCCGGCTGAATGTTAGTTCTACCGAGCGTCGGCCTTCCAGGGCTGAGCAGTTAGAAAGTCTGAGAAAGGCTGACCTCCTTTCTGCTCATCTGAGGGAGACTGAGGGGAGGAGGGAGGGAACATAAACGTCCTGCTGGTGAGGCCGGCCAACATTCCTACATCACTTCCTCCTCTAACATCTGGCAATGATCAGGGCGGGCAGAGAGTGAGAGAGAGAGAGAGGGGCGCATCTCACTGGCTGGCTCAGTGTTCACTTTCAGGCGCAGACCATGTGGCATCGCATTGCAAGACCGCCCACTCCATCTCATTCCCCCTCGCTGCAAAGCAAAATGAAGCAAGATGGAGTTTTTGACTTAATATATCTCGAGTGCTTTGTTTGCAATTTGCATACGATTCTGGAGCTTAGCTCTTCATAGCTTTTAATATGTTCTTTCATACATCACTGTTTAGCATATCGTGATGCAAAGAGGTTGAATATGTTTGCCTGCATATGTGAGTGTGAACTGAAAAGAAAAGATAAGAAACCTAAAGCTCCCTGTTTCTTCTCTTCTCAGGATGGCCTAGCGGTGTTGTGCTGTCAGTGGTCTATCAGCAGTGAGCTACCTGGACCAGAGGTGTGTAGTACAACTCAACAAAATACACTTAAAGACAAATATATGTACCAATTATTCTAATTTGCCTCCATTCTGATATACAACTTAACTTCCAGAACTATTTCAGAAATGTAAGGATTTAACTTAATGTGATTTTGACATACTGACATTATTTAATCAGAAAATACATCTGTGTATTTGCTCTTGTCCCAGTAGGTGTGAACCAGAGGCAGCAGCAGGTCGCAGAGATGAGTGTGACCTCCTGGTTCCTGGTGAGCAGCGGGGGCACTCGCCACCGACTGCCACGGGAAATGATTTTCGTCGGCCGGGATGACTGTGAGCTCATGCTACAGGTGAGAGCATGTGACACACCGATTTCTCCCCTGACAGCCGCCTCATCAGTCTCAGTTAAGCGGAACGGACAAGTTATGTTTTCACTTTCAATCTCATTTGAGAAATTGCTCTCCTGCCCTGGCTCTTCAAAGAAAAGAAATACTGTCTCATTGCATCCTGTTAGTGAGTCTTAGTGAGTTAAACATGAAGAGGTTTCAAGATAATATGATAACTGATAACACATGAAGCCTGACTCTCATTTAGATTCCTCTCAATCAAATAAAAACAATGTTGACCTCTCACTGATCTGATAATTTACTGAGCCTGACAGAGACACATTTATATGTCTGCATGTTTGTGTGCGTGTTTTCCTCATTGTGTGTACTGAAATGGTGTCTTGACTCCATAGACCACGTTGTGTACTCATGTGTACTTCTGCACTATTAATAGAAAGTGGGGCAGATACCTCTTCAGTTACATCTTATCTGGCTGAGTCAGTTGTAGTAGTTGGTTAGGGGGTGCATCTATTACTGCAGCACCCTCTGTTGTGACTTTACATCTAAGGGAAGGTTTTACTGGTCCCAGTGCCTGTCACACAGTCAAGAAAACACTCAGAACTCATTGATGTTTATCCATTTTCTCTTTCTTTGTTTCTATTGTTTCACACAATCTCTCCATTTTTTGAGAGCTTGAAGGAGTCATGTTTATTGTTGTCTCATTTCTTCTAGTGGTGAGATTTTGTTTACAAGATTAAGAATTATCTGTCAATCTCAATTGAACAGCGTTGCTTAGTTATTGTGCCACTGACATATTATATGGTGGTGGTGTGTCTGCAGCAGAACTGAGAAACCATTTAGAATTTTTTTGTAATGAAACTTCACTTTTCAATGTGAATCCAGCAGTGAAGTTGTTTCCATTGATATGTTGGGTTTGTCTCTTTTTGAAAGTTTTTGAATCCTGGAGGAAATGTTGTCTCTTGATGACTGTTGTTGTTATTGCCCAGTTGACCTACATTCTCTCACAGTCATGTTCTTTCATGAGGAGACTTCAAGAGAGCAGTAATAAGAACCATTTACTAAAGCATGTAGAGTGATCTATATACTGTTCCTGCGTGTGAATGTTTCTGTGTTTCTGTGTTTCGGTTATTCCTATCCTAGAGATGTCTTTTGAAGGATAGGGAGTTATAGATAAGGGAAATATTTCAAATTGAGGACATGTTCAGCTTTGTGTATGTGTGCGTTCTGAGCAGCTCCTTACAGTTGTCCTCCGTGTGACTGCGTTAATGAGCCATGGCGTCATCACATGGCTAGACAAGGGGCTTCTTGTCATGTGACATTCATCACAAACATTCATTTGCAGACTGAGAATGATCGGTGTTACATTGTTTTTGTGTCGTCTTGCTAAATTTACCCGCTGCTTGTTTTGCCATCGATCTCACACACATACAGTTGTGACAGTTCTACCATTCACAAACTGTGGCTGGAATACATTCATCTTTTTTGTGTATCGGAAAAGGGAAGGCAAAGTAAATACAGGAACAGAGTCACCAGGCTTGAACCATAGATATTTTTACACTGGGTAGAAATGAACTGGATAAAATAAGTCATTGAGGATTTCGCAACTGGTCTGAAGTCTGTGTGTGTGTGTTTTTCTCTCTCTCTTCTTATTTTCATTTAGTTCTTGGCAGCAAAGTTATGAACAAGTTTACACTTTAGATGTGTCGTGTAATTTCTTCTCGCTGCTTTGAGCAACTCCATGTTTGTGTTCTAAGTTAAATTTAGCTGGTGAGTATTATCTGTAACCCCATTAGTCGGCCCAAGTAATCTGAGGTACAACAAACAGCTCAGTTGTTTTCTATCATGTTTGATCTCACCTAGTCTCACCACAATAATCTGTTTAAATGGTGTCTCTATAGCGTTGCTTCCCTTGGTTTTAATTTAGAATTATCTTGACACCTCAATGACTCCAGCTTGAGTGTAACATCCAGTTACCATTTGTAGTTAGTGATTGGTTTGAGGGGGAAGAGTCATTTGACGACTGAATCTGAGATTCTGAGTCAGACAAAGTGATTCAGTTTTACTCACGTGTATCGGATATAGTTTATCTGATATAACCACTGCATTGAGTTGGTATTAGAGAAGACAGGAGCTGAAAAAGGTTGGGAGTTATTGACTGAGAAATATCTTATTTTCTCAGAAATTCTGAACTATTTTAATTCACTGAAATTATAATTAAAATAGCTAATGCAAACAATAAAAACAAACAACTCCAGAACAAGTTTCCTTGTTGTACTGAAGGATCTGAAGGGCACTCAAACAAGGTATTTGGAGACGACAGCACATTTTTTTGCAAGTCAGTGATGATGCATAAATTGTGTGACATTGATACATGAGAGGGAATTTCCACAACGCCAGATTCCACGATACACTGTTTGCAATTTATCCTCAAAATAGCTGATGGTCTCATATTTGGACACCATAGAAAATCAATACGTTCACTTCCAGCCCTTCATTACACCACTGTTCTCCTTTGTGTGTATTTATATGTGCATCTGTGTGTGCCTGTGTTTAGCTGTGCGTGAATGAGGAGGTGTCAGTAGAATGTGGGCAGTCTGAGACATTGAAATACCTGCAGACAAGGATTTGAGTTGATATCACAGTAGATATCATACATAGTAACATTGAGACTCACTGACAAGGTTGCATTTTGAGCATAGGATGCTCATACCTCCATTTCACAAGTTCTCTGTAGCCTTGTTGCTGCACCGATGCATATTCAGAACCAACGCCATTAGATCTTAATGACCAGATCTCAATTATTACATTAAGTGCACGACACTGGGTTAATGTTAATGCTTGTGTTTGTCTTTAAAGTCCCGCAGCGTGGATAAGCAGCATGCAGTCATCAACTATGAGGGTGGAACTGATGAGCACAAGGTCAAAGACCTGGGCAGCCTGAATGGGGTGAGTACAAAGATAAAAGAAGACAGAAGGAGGACAGGGCAGACAAAAAGAGGAGAGAGGAGGGGGGGGGGGGCACATGATGGATGAGGGATGGGGAAAGATAAGAGAATGAGTTTAACCAGCTGGAGGAGGGGAAAAAGGATGTTCAGAGCAAGATCGATGGAGAATTCAAGAAATTAAGAGATACAGAGAAAAAAAACTCCTAAAGACATTCAAGGTAAAAGTAGATGTAGATGAGGGTGTTTGAGATGGGTTAAAGGTTGACATGTTTTTGCCAGTCAATAGAACTACGACCAAATCGATCTCTGTGTCGATGAAGATTTATATCAGAGCCAAGGTCAATCTGAATCTAAACCTAATTATGTAAATCACTACTTCAGGGCACAGTCTGCGATTTAAATATTGACCAAAGGGTCACTCTGTCTAAAACTCCAAACACCTTCAGACCTGCTGTCATTCTTAAACGGATGTTAGAAGAGAGATTAAGACAACAGTAAAATCTAAATTTTGTAAACACAGCAGCAGCAGAGATGGAATGCATGGAAGTAAACGTACTTTATTCAAAGAATTAATAAAATGGGGTTGTTATGATATTATGATTTCTTTCCTAAATGATGATTGTGTGTGAAGAAACACAGGGTTTGGTCTGATTAAAAGGTATTTTGGGAAATATGGCAAATCTTGAAGTGAAGCTGAAGTTGATTACGCAGGTTCAAAGAGAAAATACCTGTCAAAACAAAAAAAATCTAAGATCCCTCCATGTGTGTCTTTAACGTTGTAGTTCAGTAAAACACATCCACAGTTCCCTCTTGCTGTTAGTCATGTGTGGTGATTTAGCATTTACTCACAGTCCACCAGATTGGACACATGCAGAATGCCCTCACATCCTCTCCAGCTGTCAGACAGGAAGCTGCAGTCAGAGCCACTTCCTGCTGTGTCATTAACCGTCCAGCATCTTCAGTTGGACTCAGAGGAAGTTTTCTCCTGCTGAGTCAGAGAATCGGAAGAGATTGGTCTCAGCTATTTCACTACAACAGCAGTGCTGCCTATATTACATTACATTACATGTCATTTAGCTGACGCTTTTTTGTCCAAAGCGACTTACATTTTGAGTACACTCTATATAGATTGGTTTCTTATAAAGTAACACCAGGATCAGTCTATTCAGCTGCTCACAATGGCTTCATGCATGCTAGGTACTCACTGACAACAGTTTGCAGGTTCTCCTAATTGTAACAGTTTCCAAACTATTAAAACCACGAAAGGAAAATCCTGAATCAAGAGTTGTTTTTCCCACTCGATCTCTAGAAAGCAAAATATTAAAAATTCTGCTAAACAATTATTCACATAAAGCAATTCCTTGTTCAAGTGAATCAAATTGTGTGGTGTTGAAGCTTCTTAGAAATAGAGATTTTAACTGTTCACATTCGTAAATGATAGATAACTTTGTTTTTTATTTTATGTATTGGATTTTGAAAAACAATCTTTTTCCTTGCCACGGCAGACCTTTGTAAATGATGTTCGCATCCAGGAGCAGATGTACATCACTCTGAAGTTGGAGGACAAGCTGAGATTTGGATATGATATCCTTTCACTTTTCTGATATTATCTCTGTAGCCCTCACACTTCCACTAGTCACATCATACCAACACTTGTTCAAATGTTAGAATCTATATTTTAATTCTAAACTAAGAGGTCAATTTTAACTGTGTACTGTATGAAAATGTTTTCTATTTTACAGATTGCGATTGCATTATTTTAGCATTTGTGTAAATGAAGTGTGTGTTTGTATGTTGTCATAATTCTGCTTTACGACCAGTATTTCCTTAACCTGTCTCACATACCAACTTGTTCACGGTGGTGAGAGGAGAGCTCACTGTGCCTGAGGAGGCTCTAAAGGCAAGAACACACACACACACACACACACAAAACCTGACACAAACAGTTGTGTATCACTGGTCACCATGATACACAGCGCTTTTATACTCCATTGTTGTATTGTTCATCTCCCTGTAGCATGAAAAGTTCACAAGCGGACTCCAACTCGGCAAGAAGCCATCAAATGGTGAAACCACTAAAACCACTACCACTAAGTCCCCCATGAAGACTCCAACAAAAACACTTAAGTCCCCCAGTAGTGGCGCCCCAAGGCCGGTGGAGAAGAGCCGAGGAGCAGATGGGGTCACGTCCTCTAAAGAGCCACCATCTAAACCTGTGGACGGTCAAAAAGCAGAGGACAGGACTCTAGGTGAGAAACGGAGCGAAGGGGAAATGCAAGTCTGTCATTTATCTTAGTGTCTGTTGTGCCATGTTAGCACCTTTTATAGAATGTAGGATTTTATGTGTATGGGTATTTGTTCTCCAGTTTGTATTACGTCCATCCTTACTTACTCAAAACATTTGAAATTGTGTTAATATGTAAAATATATACGCTTGTGTGATTTCAAGCTGTGCTCGTGGATTTAAGGGCGGATTCCCTCTCCATGAAAACACAATTCAGACAGAATATAGTGATATAAAGTGTGTTGGGGTTTTACTTCAGACCAGTAGGGGGTGGACAAGCTCAAAATCACACCAACAGTCATTTTTTGATATCATGTGTGTAGTTTAGGTCTTTAAGGGTGTCCTTCATAATCTCTGATCAAACTAGGGTGCTAGCAGGGGGCCTGGGTAATCTCCAGATGTTGAAACAAGGCCACATGGGGCTTGTGTTCTTGCACAGACTTAGCAGTAACAGGGTCAGAGTGCCTGCATAATGCAAACCCATATGCCAGAACTACTTCTCTTGAAATAGAGTACGATTCAAAGGCACACACACTCAAAAACAAGCAAATATATTCATACAGTGTTGTAAGTTACCCTATCTACTGCTCGCGGTTTTAGTGACAACCTCTCTGCGGTTCTAGAGGATGTAATCCTGCAGCATTATTACTGTAATACCAGGCATCACCCAGATATTAAACCTCACAGAGCACATACATCCAGGAGCTTTTATATAGAATACCCGCAGTTACTGCACTCGATTTGGCACAGAGCATCTATAATTATCTGGATACACTGTGATTAGGTGTAGACATCTCAGGATAAGGGGTACTTAAAGAAAGTAAAGTAAAGGAATAGGAAAGAAAAGAGAGAAATTGATACAGGATGAGGCGTCCTCTGGCACGGTGGTCTTAGGAGTAACATCGCTGGTTCGAATCCGACTGGAATTATTTGTCGCGCGTCTATCCTCTTTCTCTCAGTTATGTTTCCTCTCACTTTTCTACTGTGCTGTCCAAATTTGCCACAGGATGCTTGTCCCATGTCCACTTGAACTCAGACAGGGACAGTCAGGCAAACGGAAAGTCCCTCTTTCATTCAAAGCATGTGTGTGTGGGAGATAGAGAGAGAGAGAGGGAGAGTAAGTTAGAGAGATCATGTACGTGTGTGTGACCGTCTTGTTGGCTAAACTTCTGAAAATAGGTCAGTGGTGCAAGTCCCGACCAGAGGAAATCACAAACCCATACACAAAGAGCAGCTGGGTTCACTTTGTGGCACCATTACACAATGAACAGTACCAGAGTGCAAAGTACATGACAAACATGACAGGCCACAGTCAAAGCTACAGTGAAATGTGTACTACTCTCTGCTGGGGTTTGTTTAACTGGGTCTGCGTGTGTGCCTCTGTCTCAGGGGACATCGGAGCGATGCCTCGTGGGACCCCTCTGTACGGCCAGCCATCTTGGTGGGGGGATGGGGATGCAGATGACGAGAACTCCTTCCATCAAGACAAGTCCTCCATCAAAAAGCCTGACGGCTCCATCTCAGGTGGGATGATGTTGATTTTTAAACTTCTATCACACACATCGTCACCTCATCGCTATGGTTGAAACATAGAGTTGAGAAAACAAGGGCAACCGGGATTTAAATGGTTTGAAATCAATATTATTATATTCTTAAAGCATTATATTATTGGAAATGAAGCCTGAATAATTACAAAGTACAGTATTGTTTGTATTATACGGTATTGAACAGTATTGATTGTAAGTGTAACATCCTTGTGCACCCAAAGGCTTTTTTCAGAGCATATATGTGTGTCCGTTTGCCTGCAGTATGTGTATGAATGGTGACCATTGGACTATGGGGGGGGGGGGGGGGGGATCCCTGTCAGAGGAAACCAGATTAGAGGCTACACCAATAGTAAAACAGCTCAGTGATGCAAAATCAGTCCGTGCCAGGCTCGTGTAGCGTGGACCAGTGTGGTCAGAAGGAGTGGGGGAGGTTAATCAAACACTGGAGCAGACCGAAGCAGTCGCACATCTCTCACCACATCTGGTTGGATACATTGGCATCGTCTTCACTGGAGACTTTGTGTATCAACTCTTTTAACATTTAAGAACTCTATCCATTTATTTATCGCTGATTTTAGCTTAGCATTTATTTTTTCCAGCCAGAGTGGGATTAGAAAGGACAGATTTTGGAGTCAATCTGTGCAAAGCGTGGCAGGGTGATAGAAAACCTTTCCAAAAACTCGGATGGGATTGGCGACTTCAGTCATGGAAGAGGGTGAGTGGCGGGTGAGTGGGGGGGTGAGACTTTGGCACTGGACCGAAGTGCAGAATGGATGTAGTGATGTTTTGTGAAGCAACCGAAGCAACGTGCTCCAGGGCGTGTTGCACTTTTGTATTCTATCAGCCTAGATTGTTTTGAAAAAAGTCTGAGCAAACCCTCTACATCTGCTCTAATAAACTTTAAGTATCAGTTTCAGCATAGAAGAGGAAGTGAAAGAAAGAAAGAGAGGAAGCGATTTTGATTGAGTTGGTTGTGTGTGTGTGTTGGTTAAGTTAGATGTGTGTCCTCCTCCTTCCCACTGAATAGGCTGTGTTGTCAGAGCTCCCTACACCCCTCCACCCCTCCCCTTGGGGTTTGTCACTCAGGCTGATTGGGTTACGCCGTTGCACATATCTCCCCTCCAGTCCTCCCAACACACAAAGCACACTCCTCCACCCATCGTTCAAACAGACCCCTCTCTCTCACTCCGCACTGCAGAGATCATAAGTTAACTACTCTCTTATTCCCCGGTAAGTATCTCTCTCAATTCAATACATTTCAGCTAAGGGAGCTGGGATAGAGCTTTCAGTTTTAATCAACATGTGTTAGTCGCACCTCTACTTACTTTGCACTTGCTTTTCTACCTGTTAGAGAACTGTGTGTTCAGTTAACAGTCTTAAGCTCTCAAGTACACTCAAATCTCAAATGAGAAGAACTACAGGTTATAAAAACATTTTTTTTAAGTTTTCCCTTACGGCTGTTTCAATTTGTGACTGTTGCATGATTTACATTTTCTAGTTGACAGTCATGAAAAACACTGAGTTTCATGAACATGATTTAACATTTTCACAGAAATTCATATGGGTGCTTCTCAGACAAGATGCGTGAAACTCTGATATAAATATATATACTCACACATACTTGGACTTATGTGGAATGAGGAAGTTTAGTCACTTTAATTTCAAGCAAGGAGCAAATACATAGAGATTTCTTTAGAGCAGAAATGTGAACACAGTCCTTTTGCAATATCTACAAGTTTTAATGTTTTGCGTGGTATTGCTTTCTTCGTTCAGTCATTGCATCTTGAACATCATTCAACATATTTAATCAACCTCATATTTGCCCCGCCCCCCCTTTTTTGTAAATCCATGTTGTAAATCCTCCCAAACTTGCAGAGCAGCTTATGCTGGGATCCGTTGATCCTGTTTCAACGACATCTCCAACTGGAAAACAGGCTTTTTAATTAAGGGATTCAGTTTCTTAGAAGATTGTACTTAGTCTTCAAGTCATATTTTTTAAATACATATAAAATATATATATTAAATTCTATTACTCACTATTTTTTGACTTGTTATTGTTTTCTGCAAAGCCAGTTTCAGTTTCTGTTTCTTGTTCCTCGTTTGCCAGTTGCCATATGTTCCTGCGTTTGCTCCCCAACATGAAGCAGATGGCCTCTCTAATTTCTGAAAGCATCATTTATCATATTCAGACCCCACAGAGGCTCGGTTTGTTAATATGAACAGATGAGAAAATAAGCACTTCATATTGTGAGTGAACCAGAGCACACAGTGTCCTCAGTGACTATATCTCTGAGAGACAGTAAAAGAGACAGAGAGATAGAGACAGAACGTACTTCTATGTGTATGTCTACATTGTATTTGTAGTGTGAGTCTGCACCAAGAAGGAGACAGTAAGTCAGAATTAAATAATATGTTGTCCTTTAACTTCAAACTTCTGATATTGAATCGTAGATATCATCTGTCACTGTGGCTTTTCAGCATTGGGATGTTGATTAAACTGATGAATGTAAGTTTCTTGCTCAAGATTTTGGTTAGAAAAAGATAAACTGAGCATAATATTCCTATAACTACTCCTAAGCTTAGGGATGACTCCTAATTTTTCACTTTTTGTGTTGGACATTAAACAGTTTCTTCCTTGAGGTTGCTTTGCTATAAATATAAAGGTCTCACTCACAAACAACAAAATTTAAATCATATAAATGTCCAATGCTTTTATGTTTGTTTTTTTAACTCAGAGGGCCAAGAGGCACGTCGAGGGGAGATGGCGCAAGAGGACGGCCTTCATGCGTCCCCCGCCCACAAGTACTGTGAGATCCCTACCAAGGATAGTCACATGGCCGATAACGGCATCCATGAGATTCCCACTAAGGACACAGAGGGCAATGACATTCTCAGCGCTGCAGGTGAATTATGAGTTTCATTTATTCCGATTTATTGTAAAGAAGTGACTAGTCACTGTGTGTCCTGTGCAGAAACGAAGCAACCAATCTTCAATCTTTTACTACATTTGGAAAAACATCCATGTGCTTTTGCTTACACCCAGAAGTTACATTTACACACCTATTTTTTATGAGAGCTTCACATCATTCTTTTATTTGGTATTAATGACTGACACAGTAACAAAACATTTCGATGTCTGCTCCACAGCTCCAGGCCATGCCTCCTTCACCATAGAGTTTGACAGCACTGCTCCAGGGAAGGTCACCATCAAAGACCACGTGTCGAAGTTCACAGCTGACCACCACAGACCGCGCTCTAAGAAGAGTGGAGCAGGAAGTGGAGGCGCAGTAGGGAGGGACTTGAGCACACTTCAAGCGGCTATGATGGCATCAGAGAGCAAAGTGGCCGATTGGCTGGCGCAGAACGACCCGACTATGGTGCGCAGCGAGTCAACGGAGGACGACAGCAAGAGCATCAAGAGCGACGTGCCGGTGCATCTCAAAAGACTGAAAGGTGAAGGTTATTTTATTTTACTATCTCTATATCTACAGCTTGTGTAAAAGTTTTTGCTGAACCCGTTTCTTCTCTCATTTTGTCCAACCTTCTTTACTCCCACAAAAGATTTTATTTTAGTCTACAATAACATTTCCTTTTGAGTTATTTAGCTAGAATAATGATTATACCTTAATTTTCCATGATTTCACTCACTGTCTGAATTTTCCATTTGTCTCTTCCTCAACTATGTGAAGACTGTGTAGACTCTTTGTTAGGAGAAGGGCTTATTGGCTGTGGTAACCAGTCCGGGGGATTAGCAGCTACCAGACAGAAACATTTAAACCCCTATCTCCTCCTCTAGTGTTCTGACAGCCAATGACAGGACTTAGCATGAGTAGCATAGCACATCTCACATTAAATTTCACTTTTTCACCATTTTACAGACACATTATCCAGAGAGGAGCACATACTATATGCATGTATTACTTCATTGCCGTTAATACCTGACTACAAGCTCTTCAGATGCAGCTTTGTGTCATTGTGGACATCTGAATCTTCTCTGTGTATCTCTATGGGCTTGTTGCTATTTATATTGCTGACTGTAGATCACATTTGTGGTGATGGTTCTTTGTTCTCTTTTTACCATGCCAGGGTTTTTTGTAAGAAAGGTCCAGACAAAGCAAAGCCATGCAAGGCTTTATGCTGTTAGTAAAGAGAGTTTAAGTTTAATGCTAAGCTAAGCTATGGTAGACTACACGCTGGACATGAGTTAATTAAATGGAGGCCAATTTATGATGCTGTTGACATGTATGGGGGAGGGACTAGCAGCCAGGAGCTGATGGAAATGGAAGTCTGTCAGGAAGCCACACGGGGCAGGGAAGCTAATTCAGTAGATGGACTTGGCAGAACATGTGTGACAACTGGCTGACAGAGTGGCTCACCTAATTGATGACTGTGGTGCTAACTGAATGTCTGACTGACTTCTGGGCTGCTAGACTCTGCAGTCTTTGAGATGGTGATTTGTCCATGAAGGAAGAGAGCCCAGGAAATGGATTAAAGGAATCAAAGAAGAACCACAGACAAGGAAAAGGAGGGATGATCAAGGGGGAATAGAGGGAGGGAGAGGATGAAGAGGGATGGATACGGGACGGCTGTGAACACATGAGGTACAGTGAAACAAGCACAAGGAGGAGACGGGTGACAGAGTGAGGACAGCCGGGGAACCTTACTGTAATGCTGAGAGCAGCAATTAACAGCAAAGGTTGATTGGACAAAGATGGAGAAAGGGAGGTGGGGAGAGAGTGAGAGAAAGAGAGAGAGAAAGGAGTTGTTGCCTGGACTGCAGTGTGACTGGAAAGGGAAGTTGAGGAAAGGGACAGAGCAGTTTTCGGTGGTTGTTATAGAAACAGTGATGCAAATGATGGCAGGGAAAGAGAGAATAAAGATATACATTTAGAAAGGGCAAACGCTCGCCATGAACATCTGTTTGTTTGTGTGTGTGTGTGTGTGTGTGTGTGTGTGTGTGTGTGTGTGTGTGTGTGTGTGTGTCTGTCTGTGTCTGTGTGTGTCTGTGTGTGTGTGTGTGTGTCTGTCTGTGTGTGTGTGTCTGTCTGTGTGTGTGTGTGTGTGATGGCTGCAGGCGCGTGTACAAGTGGCTCGTCTCAGCGCTGACTTGTGTGCATTTGTGTGGCAGAAATTTGTCGAGTCTGTGTTTGCTGCTTGATTGTGTGTTTGGAACGTGCTCAGTGCTGATCTGCAGAGCAGCAGTGCAGCATGTGCGAGCGGACGCACGTGAGATGTGCGTAGGGTGTGTCATCGAGGTGCTAGGCAGAGAGGGAGGCAGAGGTTTGGTGAGGGAACTGATCCACGGCTCTTGATTTGTAAGCAGTACGGTGAGTCTTTGTTTTCTTGCTGTACGGAGCATTGCAGAGGATTCATCCTTAAACTGTCAGTGTCAGTTTTGGAAGATGAACCCTCGTGCGATTGTTGTGGTAACATCAGGAAATCTGATCGTTTTACTTGCCAATGACATTTTGATCATTGCAAGGATTTAAATGTTTAATCTGAAAAGATTTTGAGATTAATAATCTCTTAATTATTTTCTGAGTTGATTGATGATAATTACTTCATGCACAACTGATACTATTTGTAGTAGCTAGAAGAAATTAAGAAATACACAAGGGTTGAACATAAATATTATATATGCGTATTTTACTACTTCACTGTATTGTATGAACGCAGTATATTCAAGGATTGCCTGTGCAGCTGTGTATGCATGAGAAGTAAGTGCATCCTTGTGTTGAGCACTCAGTTTCGTGTGTGTGTGTGTGTGTGTGTGTGTGTGTGTGTGTGTGTGTGTGTGTGTGTGTGTGTGTGTGTGTGTGCATGCAGCCAGAGGCAGAGGCAGAGGCCAGCTCCACTGTGAGTCATGGTGGGGCGAGTGGGGCAGAGCACTGGACTCTCACAGACACCTCTGTTCTCGGCTGGCCTTTGCCAACGGCTCCTTTGTCTGGGGCACATAGCATGAAAGACCTGCCTCCATCTCAAGGTCTTATCTGCTGATCTGCTCGAGCTACTGTAGCGCACCGCTGCTTTCCTTTCTCGTTCCTTGCATGCCGTCTTTTTCTTCTCCTTAATGAAGTGCATGCTTTATCAAATTTCAACCGGTGATAAAAGTCAGGGAAGGTTGGAGGAGGAAGGCGCTGGTGGAATGTGACAAATGAGCTGCAGAATATGCCCAAGGCCACAGAGTCATTGTGATACCCCAGTGTGGAAAGACTGTTGAAAGGGGGAACACCAGTGATTAATACTGTTCTATGCTGGAGGACTTGTGAGAGTCAAGCTCTAATAATATTGGACCTTACAGTTCCTGTAATGCATATTGTCTTTCACTGGACTCTTTAATTTCCTTTTTTTAGTTTTGCAGCCCAAGCAGAGACAAATCCTCGTGACATTTCTTAGACTTGATAAAGTTCCTCAACCGAAGACATGATTCAACTGATTCCACTGACGGAGTAGAACTAACAATGGCAGATAAGCTGATCGTTTAAAATCACAGAAAACTCCCTATAAATACACTGCTGCGGTGATAATGTGATATGCTGATACACCACTTCCCTCTAAATTAGACCAATGTCACGCCTTGTCAAATGGTTTCATTTTCGAGTGTGGAACGTCTTTGCAACAGTCCATGAATTCCCCACACTTAGTCCTTCAACGATCAGGTTCGCAAGACAGAAGTGCAGTGACATCAAAACACACTGATTCAAAAATCCCCAGGCAAGCCACTATGGTCAGCTCAACCATGAGAGCAGAACAGTGTGTTCTCTTTTCTAATGTACAAGTCAGATTCTGGGAACTTATCTCTTACGCAATGTAGCTATGGTGAAAAATCAGTTAAATAGTCTCTCCAGCATGAACATTCCAGTGCATCAAGTTGAGCTAATACTTGAATTCACTTGAATTAATGATTGTTCTGCTTGTAAGCTGCGATATAAATGATATTTGTCTGGATCAGACGCTGGGCAGTGTTTTTATTTTGTGGGTTCAGTGTTTTCTGATGCTCATCCACAACTCCAGTCAAGTGGTGATTCATCCCCCCCTCTCTCTGATACCCTGACTGGCTTGTGGTTGGCTCCTGAACCGACTGGCTGGTTGTAGGATGACCGTCAACTCTAGTGGCCCAACGCTGTATCCTGAGGGTCCAGCATTTAAGAGACCCCCCCCTTTCTCTGCTTGGTTTTCTCTATCGTCCTTTTTAATCCACTTTCTCCCCTTTCCAATCTACCCTTCTCTTTCCCCCCAGCCACCCTCCCCTTTTCTCTCCCCTCTTTCCTGTCAACTCCCCTCCTATCCCTGAAGCCCCCTCATCATCACCCCCCCATGCACACACCCGACCACTTACACACTATCTTACACGCAGCCTCCCACTCCCCCTCCAAGTTCTCGTCCTCCCCTCCCCCTCTTTGCCCTCTCTCTCTCCCCCTCTCTCTTGCTGTCAGTGAAGTAGGCAGGGCCAGTAACTGTGTGGGTGGCATGTCTGGATTAGTGTTACACTCTGTCTGCCATCGCACTGAGAGGACCGGCTGATGTGACCCTGACTCATGAAAAACATAGAAATAGCAGTTTTGTGGTGGGTGAGCCAGGCGTCGTGAATTTACAATCTGTTATGACGAGTCGATTAATCAGAATCAGGCCTCAGCTGAAAGTTTATAGATTTGGATCTGTAACGTTTCCCAGACATTTGTTTGGTGTTGCTGTGTCCACAATGGAAGTGCTTCCAGGAGGATGTGGTTCTATGCTGTGGTCAGTATGGGACGTTTGTCTGCATCCTTCTCTTGACTGCTGAATTCAATTAGATTAAACAGCCACAAACATTGTTGTACTGCACAATACTGCTGCATTGTATCTTTGTTGATGTACAAAAGCTGCTGTCTGTTGCTATTGGGGCCTCAGTTGTTAAAAAACGAACTTCCACTTTACTGTTGTATGTTATGAAGTGTTATAAGAAACATTTGATAATAAGCTCTTTGTTAAAAACAACATGTCTGATAGGTAGTAATTAATCTGCCATTTATTATATTGCCCTCATAGGCAGCAAGCATGAAGATGGCACCCAGAGTGACTCTGAAAATGGAGTGGGCCTCCGTTTTGCCAACCGCCGCCTCGCCCTTGAGGAACGTCTGAAGGCAGCACAAGGCCATGTGGGAGCAGGAGCAGGAGGTGGGAGTGTAACAGTGAGCGGGTCCCAGAGGTCTGTCCCCCGCACTGCCTTCATGATTGAGTTCTACGACGAGGAAAACCATCGCAAGCGCCGGTCGTATTCGTTTTCCCAGACTTCGCCCCTGCTGGGGGGAGGAGCTGGGGGAGAGGGACTGTTTCCTCAGCCTCCATCGCATCCTAAGGTGTTCAGCATCTCCACCTCTGCTACCACGGCCTCAGATTCAGGTAACAAAAAGCAGTAATAATTAAACCTGTTACTTAGTAGCTTTGTCATTCATTCACTAATGATGTTTTTCTGCTTGTTCTTGCTAGGTAAAACCCCAGCTCCAATCCCGGCCACAGTGACGGCCGGGGCTCCTACAGCGGCCCGTGTGCTGCTCAAGCAGAGGTCTGAGGACCTGAGTATCGGTCGGAGCTCAGTCAGCACCGGGCTGGCGACAGGGAGCCCCACCAGCCCCAGTGAGGACAACTCAGTCGTGGGGAGAGGAGCAGGGACAGCTAGAGATGCAGAGGATGACCACAGTGATAAGGGGACCTACACTATCGAGCTGGAGAACAGGAACCCAGAGGAAGAGGAGGCCAGGCGCATGATAGACAAGGTGGGAATGTAGACAGATGTCAGCCACTACCTTCCCAAGTGGGACTGCTTCTGTATGTTTTTAGTTTACATGTATTTGGAATCGTATCACAACTACAGAAAGGTTGAAAATGTGCTGTCCTGCAAAGAGGGTGAATAATTCATTAAATTTGAGTTATCATTGATTATCACTTAAAGTTATTCTGCAGTGACTATAAAGGGAAGAATTTGACCCAACACAAACAGACCATAGAGAATGTAATAGTCTTTTATGACCTCTTTTAATGGCACTTTCAAGGTTAGCAAGTCACCTGAGACTATTTAATTTTTTCCCACTAAAACAAACCTATGATCTCCCTGTTACCGTCCTCGACAGCCACTCCATCCTCTCCGCCTCGCTGGTAGACCTAATGCTTCTGTAATAGCCCGGAGAGACTTGCTCCATCAAGCACTGTCCTGCTTTATCACACGATGCTCCAGGGAGGCAGAACAACTCTCATCACAACTACCGCTGCCTCTGTCCTGTACAGAGCTCTGGGAAGGTCGCAGAACACATGACTGAATGGGACAGAGAGAGAGAGATAGATTTAATAAATGTTACTTTTGGCCATCATTACAAGTAATGTAGGAATCCAAAAGAACGTCCTTAAATGTCCAATAAAGTTTATTGGACACTCAGACAAAATGTAATCTTTACAAAACATCCTCGTGCAGTGGTTCAATTTACATGTTCTATACCGGTGCTGTGTTCAGAGGAGCAGGGATTTAATTATTGGGGTGTATTTCTCGTGAGTGATAGTCTGAGTGCATTACATCCAAAACTGGAAGAATTGTTATGTTAATTCCTGTAATTAACTGACACTAATTGGCACACTGCTCACAATCTGTCCGCTTTCATGTGTGTGTGTGTGTGTGTGTGTGTGTGTGTGTGTGTGTGTCTGTGTGTTCTCTCTGTGTTCGTTGCCATGGTGCTCAACTATCAAGTGCAGATTGTTGTTTTAATTCAACAGCATCTTCATCTGGCTGTCCAGTTCACTTTTGTTCATTAAGAGGGCTGTAGAATAATATTAACAAAGTGTTTATATCTCACAAGGGCACTTCATTTTCATTATAAAGTGTGCTACAGGGCTTTTGTACAGAATAAAGAGTAATTTCACATCATTCATGACACTACACACATACATAATTGCACGCATTATACTTATGGATAATCTTTTGCCCCATTGACCGCTTTTGTTTCTTTCTTCTATTTCAACTGTTTTTAGGTATTCGGTGTTCAGCAGAACCAAGACTCCTCTCTTCTCTCCGAGCTGAAAGCAGAAGGAAAAGGAAAAGAGATCATAGAGACCAGCAAAGAGGTAGAAAAAAGCTCTATAACAGCTTATGTGTCCAGTTTATTCTTCTTTCTACTTATTTAAAATCTTTAGTTTATTTCTCCCATGTGCTCTCTGCATTTCTCTATCTGCATTTCTCTGCACGACAGATGTTCACCCATACACCAGCGTCTCCATCACAACAGTACTGATATTGCCCAAGATGATTAATTTGTATAATTTAATAACAACAACAATTAATTAGTTTGTATGGTTAATCTCATTTTGTGACCTCTGACTCCCTATGTGTCATTATGACTCATAGTAGAGTGGTATAAAATAGTCCATGCGCGGGAAACTAAGATTGATGGTTGTGTTTCATCAACACTCACTCCCATGTTTTGACGAATACTCCTCTAGCCTGTTAATGGGAGTAGGCTAGTCTTACCAGAGACTGACCTAGATCATACTCCGATGAGGAGAGACATGCTCAGCCCTCAGGCCATTTCACAAGACTGAGGGGAGGGGACTGAAGCTCTTTTACACCCTTTCTGTAAATTAAATGAGCAACCGTTTAGCTTTTCTTAAAACTGTCTTGAAAGGGGATCAAGAGTGATTAATGTGGACTTTAATAAGAATGTAAATGTCTGAAAGTAGAATCAGATTGAAGCTCCCTAGGAGTTTACTTAACTGATTTACTTAACTGCTCTTTTATCTGTTATTCTCACCCCTGTCTCCATTTCTCTTGTCGCCCCACCCCTCACCTCCCTCTCTTGTGCCCACAGGCTCATGCTGGTGACCCGAGCTGGGTTTCCCAGTGGGCCAGTCTAGCTGCCAATCACACCAGGACAGACCCAGAGGGATCGGGAGGAGAGACGGCAGCCTTTGTGCACAAAGAGCAAGGTACAGCGTCACTAGACTATCAGAGTAGGAAACAGGCCTATATTAAATGTTAATTGTAAGTTTTCAAATATTCTATTTCCAAAATGTCCCAAAACCTAAAATGTTCAATTTAAAGCTACATTTGAAATCCCTTTAATGTCCCTCTCTATTATATGAATCTTGCTTCTCAGTTAGCTGAGTTTTTCTTTTTGTTCTTCAGGAGTTGATGCCTTTGAGTCCGGTGCATCGCTCAGCAGAGGCGAGTCCTCCTCCAGTCTGACTGACCGCAAGCGCAGGACCCTGCCCCAGCTCCCTCTGGACGACCCCCGGGCTAAAACCAGCACCAAAGCGCTGAGGTCTGAGATTGGGGAGAAACAGGACACTGAACCACAGGAAAAAGAGAACAAGGGAGACGGGGAGTCCCCAACTCCCAAGCCAGGCGCTGAGATGACAAGTAAACATAAACAAAGCTCCACTTCCTCTCCATCCAAAGCTCCTGTCCGAACCTCTGGCAGCTCGGAGCGGAGAAAGAGGTCACAGGAGAGGAAAGGAGGAGGGTCAGGAGAAGACAAGTCAGGGAAGCCTCTAGTACGCCAGGGCAGCTTCACTATTGAGAAGCCCAGCGCTAGTGTCCCTGCAGAGCTCATCCCACGCATCAACAGAGGCGGCAATGGGCGCGAACGCAGTGACTCTGTGAGTAGCATGGATACTGCCACACTTCTGAAAGACACTGAAGCTGTCATGGCATTCCTGGAGGCCAAACTGAGAGATGAAAACAAACTAGACCAGAAGGGTAGTAAAAGTTCAGGTACTGGCTTCCCCCTGCGGTCTGACTCCATCTCTCCAGAGTCAGATGTAGACACAGCCAGTACAACTAGTTATGCGGCAGGAGAGGCAGACAGGAAAACTGGTAATGCACAAAAACGACGTTCCTTTAGCAGCATGCACCGGGAGAAGAGCAATGTGAGCACTGCTTCCAAGACCAGTGTCACCAACGTAAGTGCCCGTGAGCGCTTGGACAGGAAGACTAAACCAAGAACTGTGGAGACGACAAGCCGGACTGATGCCCGGCGCTCTGTTCAGCCATCAGCTTCCTCCAGAGCCCGCCAACCTTCACAGGATCTCACCGATGATGATATGACTTCTTCATTCCCCATCTCTGACATCCTCTCCTCAGACCAGGAGACCTACTCTGGTCCACTGGGGCACTCAGCTTATGGACGTGGCTTCGATGATTCCCTTCATTCCAAACATGATAGCAGGTCGGCCAAGAACTCCACCAGTGGTTCCTCCAAAACCAGCCGCACGCTCCAGGCAGCCACAGCCTCCTCCATGAACAAGCAGGCCTCACTGCCACAGCCGAGGCCCACGAGAGCCTCCCTTCTACGCCGAGCACGGCTCGGGGACACATCTGACACGGACCTGGCTGAAGCAGACAGGATGTCTGTGGCCTCTGAGGTGTCCACCACCAGCTCCACCTCTAAGCCGCCATCCGGTCGGAAGGGGTTGTCCCGACTGGACATGCTGGCTCAGCCGCGCAGGACCCGTCTGGGCTCCATCTCAGCCCGCAGTGACTCTGAATGTACAGTGAACCGGAGCTCCACCTCCTCGCCACGCCTGTCGGCTGAGACCGCTCTGCGTCTGGGTCTGCGCTCCTCAACGCCCGTAGAGAGCAGACTGACACCCAGGATGAGGGCCAACAGCGTGTCCAAGCTGAATGAGACCAAACCCAAGACCACTTCAGCTGGATACTGCTCGCCCACAGGTGAGCACTTAAACAACCTGTTTAGATTTGTTTAAACATTATAGGAAAGAGGAGAAGAAGACAAGTTTGTTACCTTAGGCGTCATTCATTGTATACCTCATTACTGTGTCAGCATGCACACATTTGTCTTCAAACATTTCACCTGTGTTGTGACGGTCTTGTGCATTGGTTTCCATCGTCCAGAGAGCTCTCAGCCTGAACCTGAGGGCGCTGATGCAGAGGAGGAGCTGATGGGTACTGTACCAGAACTGTAGAGCCTTGCTAGGACCGTGTGTGTGTGTTTGTGTGTCAGACCTGGGTCACACCAATAGAAGCTGCCACCAATCTCATTGAAAGGAAAAAGCTGATTGTTCATGTTGGCATGAATAGTTTTTATGTCAAATTTTGACTTGACTAGTTGAAAGGTGATAGATACGCAAGGAATTTCAGCTTAAGTAAAGTCCCTTGTTAAATATAATTCATACTTGAATTTAGCTTATTATATTCATATTTATTTAGAATAATTAAAGCTTGTAGTAGTTCATTATAAAGAAAAGTTTCACTGAGTAAAGTTGAAGTGCAATGACCCAGCTCTAGCATATGTTGCAGTGATAACTTTGTCTCCCTCCTTAAATCCATCATGTTATGTGAAGACCCAAAAGCTCTACTCATTCCTTTTCTAGTAAAACATTTTACAACTACAAAACCCCTGAGCTAAAGGGTTTTGGTTTGTCCCATGCACGTTGTGTCAATTTGTCTTTGTGACAATTTAATCTCGTCCCGTTTTACTCCTGAGAGACTGATAGAGCATGGCGTCGTCTCATCATGGATTTGAAGCTGATTAACACGTCCTGGCTCTTCAAGATTTTATGTTGTTTGAAGCATTTGTTTTGGCTGCCTGGGGAGTTTTTAGATGAAGTCTCTGTTTTCTGCTGTTTCTATTGTTTTCAGTGTGGTTTTTATTTTTCATGTCCATTAACAATAACTAAACAGAAAATATGATGCTTTTACTCACTATAATATTTGTTATTTATTGCGCCCATTTGTTTGAGTTTTGTCAGAATAAGGTAGTCCTTGCTGGGGGATTCCTTTGGTAACAAATCCTCTCATGTTCACCAGCTCGTTATTAACTTCATGAGTAATAGCTGTTAAAATGGAATGAATCACTGCAATAGTAACTGACGTTTGTCTTCTCCTACCGTTACCATCACAGTGTCCAGTAGCAGCAGATGGAGACGTCTGCCACCGGAGTACGGCTCCACCTCAGAGGAAGAGTTCGGCTCCAACCGGAACTCTCCGAAGCACGGAGGACGCTCCCACGTGCGGCCTCATCACCTCGTCCCGCACCGCAGCTCGAGGCTCAGCACCGCCACGAGTCCAGGCGCCGGCATGACCACGGGTCCGGTGATGAAACACCGCATGAAAGAGCAGGAGGAGTACATCAGGGACTGGACCGCTCACAGCGAGGAGATAGCCAGGTATTGATGAGCGCTGATCTGAATTAGACTGATCTATTATGAACCATATCTTGATGTCTATGTTTGATTATTGGTTTTGTATTCAAGTTTCAAGTGTTCAATCAGATGTCTGTGCTGATTCCTAAAGAACCCTGTCTGATGGTAAACAGGTTATTCCCCTGTGTGCGTAGGATCAGCCAGGACCTGGCTAAGGACTTGGCCGTCTTGGCTCGTGAGATCCACGACGTGGCCGGCGAGATTGACTCGGTCAGCTCATCCGGCACGGCACCCAGCACCACCGCCAGCACCGCCGCCACCACCCCGGGATCAGCTATCGACACTCGGGAAGAGGTAGGCCCTGCACGCTCCACGCAGCCGGACATAGAGGAGAGCATGAGAAAGGTGCCTGTTTTTCTTCTTCTATCATTTTCTTACTGTGTGTGCTTCATTTATGATTTTGCCATCCCTGCTGTGTTGCCTGCTGGCCTCTCCGCTACTTACTAGCTTGCATCTGCTGCTGTTTATTAATCCCTTCTGCTTATCTTTAATTCATCTACCTGTTCATTCATATTTTAGGATTAAAATCTTACTCTTTTTAGAGGAGGCTGGGTTACTAATTCCTTCATTTCTCACAAATAACTCTATCATAGAAAAATGGAATAACAGTGGATAGAATTTTCTGTGAATTCCCTCTTCTTCATTTGTTGTTTGTGTCCAGTTGGTGGATCGGGTGTTTGATGAGAGCCTCAACTTCAGGAAGATCCCGCCTGTAATTTCAACCAATAAGGCGCCGGAGATCAACGGTAAGCCAGTGGAGCTCCGCCCCCATGCTCCTGAACGCGTGGAGCCCCGAGCTCTGAGGAGACGGACCTGGAACCGGGAGGAGGTGAGAGGCAACACGTCACATCGTGAATATTCAAACATGCACAGTTCACTTAAACACTGTCAGGCTGTCAGATGTCACACTGAATTCATTTTCCTCTCGGTACAGGCGGTGTTGGACAGCTTGCTGCTCAATTCAGTTTCTCAACTGTCCAGTAAAATCAGAAACTCTGTCGACAAAACTGCAGGAAAAATCAGGTAAGTGCACTTTGTGATATTATAACCTGTGTATCTACAGTCCATCAATTCCTGAGTGAGCCAGTGTTCTGATTTGTTCTGTGAATGAACGCATGTGCTGTTCTTTGTTACTCCTCTGTACAGGATTTTGTTTAAGGATAAAGACAGGAACTGGGATGAAATTGAAAGCAAACTGCGGTTGGAGAGTGACATGCCGCTCCTGAAAACCTCCAATAAGGTAAAGAAGTCGGTCGGATCAATATATCATGACGAGTAAAGCACAGTGATATAACAATCTAATCTCTTTCTTTTTTTATTAACATCATACAGGAGATTTCTTCAATTCTGCTCGAATTGAAGAGAGTTGAAAAGCAGCTTCAAGGTAACACTTTGTTCCTGTAGGAAAATTAAATAACAAGGTTTCATTGCTAAAATCTGAATCTAAATCCAAAGTTTCTTTTTGCAGTAATTGTACAGTGACTGTTACACAAAGCCTTCACTTCATTGACTTCTATCTTTCTCTTTCTCAGTGATCAATGTCATGGTTGACCCTGATGGGACCCTGGATGCCCTGGCCTGCCTCGCCCTGACCAGCCCCACCACCCCTACCAAGCCCCTCACCGCCAAAACAACCCCCCCCTCCGCCACCAGCCCTGGGTCTGTGACCCCCGCCAAAGAATCACTGCCGGAGATCCTCCCCGGGCCGGGAGGATCAACAGCCTCCGCCAGGGTTCAGGCTTCATCTGCCAGCAAAGAGGAGACTGCTCGAGAGCCCGTTGTGGGTCTGGGGTTAGCAGGAGTCGGAGGAATGAACTTCACCCGCATACGGCCGAGTGGAGAGGAGGCCATCGCACAGAAGTGAACTTGAACTTTCCCTGAAATCAAGGTGAATAAACGTGAGTCTGGACTGGAGTTCTGGTGGCTCATAAATCAGTGTTAACAGCAAGGAGGCAGGTATTTTACCCTTTTTTTTGCCAGAACAGTTGCCATTCTGCTGACTATACCACTTTAGCATTATGGATACAAAACCAAAATAATTTTTGCAGAAGTCTTGCCAGTCGAGACCAGAGAAGTGCTTCAACTTTCCACTCGACTGGCTTAACCCAAAATGAAGCACCATGGATGTACCCTGAACAGAAACTGACCCGTGACTGATTTTGATTTTTGTCGCGTGAGCTTTTCAACCTTTTCACGCTTATCGGCCAACCCGACCTCAAGATGGACATAACGCTACCTGACGGCTCTCAGTGGACAGATCTCCGTGGCTGTACAGTCTCCACTCTCCCTCCAGTCTTCTCCGCGTGTCAGGACCCTACCCAAACTGAGGGCATGCCTTAAAACACATCCTCGATAGTAGCAGTGTAAACCCCCCCCCTTTGTCCCATCAAATAATATAGCAGACAACTTTTAAGATTTTAATACAGTAATTTCAGACAAACAGAATTCATTGTAACATAACACTCACAAAAGATGTTTTATTTAAAACTATGACGAAAATGCAACACTGCAATAATTTATTAGCTCTTCTTCAGTACACAGAATATTTCAGCAGCCTTAAGTATCCACCCTGATAAAGTACACAAACAGGCCTGAAGCCATTCACAAATTTAGCAGAGTTACAGAAGTTTTCTACATTTCACGACTAACCGTCCGTCCATTGAATCATCATCGACCGGGACTTGTAGTGCCTCCTTCACCAGTTGTCTTCTACTCTCTCCTCCCCTTTCCTTTCCCTCCCAGTAGTTGGAAAAAAATGTTTGTCGCTTTAGTAGCATGTACTGGACAGAGATCAAAAGTCTGTGTCGATCTAACTGAAACTGAATAGTAACAGCCTTTGGGAAACCAATGATCATTTTTCAGCCTAAATTATCACTTACCAAAGTTCACCACTTTCTTGACGCTGTCAATTTCAGACAGTAGAGCCATCGTGAAATTCATCTGTTGTGCAAAAGCGGACAGTTCAGTTCATATTGTAAATTTGAGACGGAAGTTCACCTTTTGTCTCTGAATGTCAGTCAACAAATTATAGATTCATATATTGAACCACTAGTTTAGTCATCGCTGCCATATCTGTGACACAGCTCATAGCCCTTTGCTATAGAAAGCCCACTCGGGTATCCTATGATTTCCAATTGGCTTCTTTGTACTTCTTAGTCACGTTTTCTTAAACTCACACTTTCCCATCCTGCTACCAAATTTTGTGGAAATCTGTTTGGTAGTTTTTGCATAATCCTGCCGACACAAACAAACAAATGAAGAGGAGTGAGAACTTTACCTTTTTGGCAGAGGTAATAAACTAAATCTGTGTATTTACACAAGGTGCTTTGTTCTGTTTCAACCAGTGGGTGAAGTTAGAATTACAAACAGTAAAGTGAAACTCTTTCTCATCAACTCGTCCCTTATTTTCACAGGGACTCTTCATTTTCTCTCTCCAGCTTCTCGTCTGTGTCCTAGAGTAAGATGACTTAAAGGCAGTGTATTAGTAGATTCTCTCAGAAATTAGGTACAAGACTACACGTTCATTTCCTTCTGTTTACTGTCCTTTACAATGTCTTTCAATGCCTCGAAGTGCCCATTTTGACTAGAGATGGGCATTGATTTAAAGATCTAAAAAAAAAATCTTATTTTGCACATCAGATTGTTTCTGTTTTGTTTTCATACAAAAATAGTGAAGAAACGGTGAGACCGCGTCACATGGTTTGATAAAAGAAAATCTGAAGTGACTTCCTTTCTTCTCTGGAACTATTCTGTCTGTACAAAGCCTCTTATTGTGTTAATTGTCTGTTTTGTTTTTTCTCGCCCCATTTTATCAAAAAAAAAGAAAAATGAAAGAAAAACCTGTGACTGTGAATGCTAGGTACATGTTTATTTGTTAAATTCTACGCGTCATTGGATCCGTGTCAATTTTTCTCTCTCGTCATTTTTGTAAAGAAAAGACACCATTTTATTTATTTATTTTTGTTTTAATATTTTGTGGATGTTTCATGTGTTTTTATATTTGTTCAACTATCTGCATTGTTTCTTACTGTTAATAAAACAGAGCCATTCACTTTGTTTCTGTTCTCACTTGACTGGACACTGAACATTTCAATTCAAAGTCACTTAGAGTCAAACAATGTGTGGATGCAAAAATCCAACACTAACATTTAGTGAATGTGCATTTAATAATTAGTTCTTCTTCCTCTTTTAACATAAACCTGATTGACCTCAGTCTTCAATTCCCAATGGATGTATCCTTGAAGATTAAACTACAATACGTACCTGTACACAGGTGATAAAAGCCCAACTGACCTTTTTTTTTTATCTAAAAACTGGATTACATATTATACATGATTCTTAATAGAAGACAAATAGAAGTTATCTTCATGATCTCAAGAATTCTAGAGCAAGAAAACACAACTCTCTGTTGCTGTGAAGTGCATTTTATTACTATGAGTGATTTCCCAGGTTTCCTTTGACACGTTACGTCAGGTTTCACATGCAACTTGATTTAGTCTGAACAGTGCTTGTTTGCAGACTAACAGATGGCAGGATGGTCTGTGCCGGTCGGCGGAGGTTAGCCAGGGGGCCACGCCATGCTGCGTCCACCCAGGATGTGGATGTGGATGTGGTAGACGGACTGGCCTCCATCTCGTCCATCATTGATGACGATTCTGTAGCCGTTGTCCAGACCCGCGTCATGAGCACACTTTTTGGCAACTATCATCAAGTGGCCCAACAACTGAGAGACAGAGAGAGAGAATGTATGAATGACTCTACAGTGAAGCAGACAACATAATGGACTGAATGTTCAGACAAGCATTACGTTGGCTGTAAAGGATGCCATCTAGTGGCCACTGACAGAAAGTTGTTAAGTGATCACACTCACTGCAGCATCAGTCTCCTCGGCTTGTGACAGCTGAACGATCGGCTTTTTCGGGACGACGAGGATGTGAGTGGGAGCTTGAGGAGAAATATCAGGGAAGGCTACACACTGAACAAAAACAAAAACCAAAAGACAAATTCAGAGGAAGAATTCAGCCTCTCATCAAACGTGACAAATGCAATAAATAGTTGGCCTGTATCCTGACTGGCACTTTAGAAGTTCATGTGTTAGGTCTATACACATACAGGTGCATCTCAATAAATTAGAATATCATGGAAAAGTTTGATTATTTAGATAATTAAATTCAAAAAGTGAAACTCATATATTATATAGATTCATTACCCACCGAGTGAAATATTTCAAGCGTTTATTTATTTTAATGTTGATGATTATGGCTTACAGCTAATGAAAATCCAAAATTCTGTATCTCAGAAAATTAGAATATTGTGAAAAAGTTCAATATTGTAGACTCCCGATGTCCCACTCTAATCAGCTAATTAACTCAAAACACCTACAAAGGTTTCCTTAGCCTTTAAATGGTCTCTAAGGCTGGTTCAGTAGGCTACACAATCATGGGGAAGACTGCTGACTTGACAGTTGTCCAGATGATAGTCAGTCACACCCTCCACAAGGAGGGTAAGCCACAAAAGGTCATTGCTAAAGACGCTGGCTGTTCACAGAGTGCTGTAGCCAAGCATATTCATAGAAAGGTGAGTGGAAGGAAAAAGTGTGGTAGAATAAGGTGCACAAGCAACAGGGATAACCGCAGCCTGAGGAGAGGATGGTGAAGCAATGGCCATTCAAGAATTTGGGGGAGATTCACAAGGTGTGGACTGAGGCTGGAGTCAGTGCATCAAGGGCCACCACGCACAGACGTATCCAGGACATGGCCTACAACTGTCGCATTCCTCGTGTAAAGTCACTCCTGAACCAGAGACAACGTCAGAAGCGTGTTACCTGGGCTAAGGAGAAAAAGGACTGGACTGTTGCTCAGTGGTCCAAAGTCCTCTTTTCAGATGAAAGTCAATTCATTTGGAAATCAAGGTCCCAGAGTCTGGAGGAAGAGTGGTGAGGCACAGAATCCAAGTTGCTTTAAGTCCAGTGTGAAGATTCCACAGTCGGTGATGATTTGGGGAGCCATGTCATCTGCTGGTTTTGGTCCTCTGTGTTTTATCAAGTCTAAAGTTAACACAGCCGTCTACCAGGACATTTTAGAGCACTTCATGCTTCCATCCGCCGATTAGGTTTATGGAGATGCTGATTTCATTTTCCACCAGGACCTGGCACCTGACCAAATTGCCAAAAGTTCCAATACCTGGTTTAATGACCATGGTATCACTGTGCTTGATTGGCCAGCAAACTCGCCTGACCTGAACCCCATAGATTCTCTATGGGTTATTGTCAAGAGGAAGATGAGCAACACCAGACCAAACAATGCAGACGAGCTGAAGGCTGCTATCAAAGTAACCTGGGCTTCCATAACACCTCAGCAATGCCACAGGCTGATCGCCTCCTTGCCACGCCGCATTGATCCAGTAATTCATTCAAAAGGAGCCCAGACCAAGTATTGAGTGCTTATACATGAACATACTTTTCAGTGGGCTGATATTTCTGTATTAAAAATCCTTTGTTTTATTGGTCTTTTGTAATATTCTAATTTTCTGAGATACAGAATTTTGGGTTTTCATTAGCTGTAAGCCATAATCATCAAAATTAATAGAAATAAACACTTGAAATATTTCACTCTGTATGTAATCAATCTATATAATATATGAGTTTCACTTTTTGAATTGAATTATCGAAATTAAAATGCACTTTTCAATGACATTCTAATATATTGAGATGTACCTGTATATATATAAGTATTATGCATCTTTGTGTAGCATTCAGGCTCTTAAAGATGCCAGAGAGAGGACAGACGGATTGAAAGAAGAGGGACAGTAGCCATCTTTGCTAACGTGGAAAAATAATCAGTAAACTTTCAGCCTCCTTCAATCCACTCATACGTTCTCTCCCCAGGCAGCTCAATACCCAACCACACCCCCATTTGGGTGGCTCCTAGAATAACAGGGTGGGTCTACAACGGACATCAACAGCCACTGACATCATGGACCCAAGAGGCACAACATCTGAAGATACCCTGATGCAGTAACCATAGTAACATCCTGAGTGTTATTTCAGTGTTGTATTATGTCACATGTCAGCTTGTGTCAACAATCTAACCCGACCAGTATTTCCTGATTATAACCTCATCAGTTTGAATGAACTGTGGAGCTGCTTCACACGTCCACTCCTTCTCTAAGTGTTTCCATTTAACAATGCATGAATACAGTGCAGGGGAAACCAACACTATATGCATATGCCCTGGTCTGATACTCTCTGTCCTCGTCTTTGTCTGTGACACCTTAAAGATGTCAAATATGTAAAGCGTCCTTAGGTCCCTTGAAAGTTGTTATTATTATTATGTCTAAATATGAAACTGGTGGCTTCACTTTTAAAGTTTAGATTCCTGCAGTGACCCAGTTCAGACTGGTTTCATTCCACAGACCACATGAACAATAACAAATTAATGAGCTCCACTTTGCAGAATCCAGTCTCTGCTGTTTACTCACAACATTATGCACAAATAGTATTGTAATATCAATTTTTTGTTTCCTATCTTTAAACGTTTTCTTGCATGTGTAAACCTGCTTGGCAATAAAACCGGATTCTGGTCCTGATGCAGGGTTTAGCTGCAGGAAACCGGACGTGGCCCAGTGTCATATTCAGGTGGAGATCCAGCTGTGTGCAGATGTTTAGCAGCTGCAAATGGAACATGGGTCTCATGCAATGCTACCTCCACTGCTTCCTCTGCATTAAACCAGTGTGTATGTGCTCAGTGTGTTAAACTCTTTATATATACTTTATATATACAGTATGTGGTTAAACTCTGCACCGCACACTTATCTACATTAGCGCAGAGCTAACCCCAGCTAGCTTAACTGCAGTGCACGCTGCCGACGTGAGACTCTTTTCACGCAAACCTCCTCCCGGTGTGAGAATCGAACGCCTACCTGCTCGTCCTCGTACAGCAGCTTCACAGGAATCTCCTTGCGGATGATTTTGCCGAATATCGTGTCTCCGCCCGGCTGAGCGGTCTGTGCTTTAGCTGTCTCGTCAGCCATGTTGGAACAGATGATAGCAGAACTTCAAACAACGCGATTTGACTACAGCAACGCGTCATTTTTACAAGTCCGCCCTGATTGGTCAACAAAAATATACTTCCTGCACACCGGAAGTGGCTTTAAAGAAGTCAAGATGGGGACTCGTGTGAAGGTGAGGAGACTTGTTTTTATAATAAATAACATGTTTACAACAAGCTTCCGTGTGGTTCCTTCTGCAGGTTTCACCACAGACACGTCGGTTTGCTTATTATTGTAAATCTGCAGCTGAAAGGTTGTTAGCTGACAAAGGAAACCACGACAAACAATCACACTAACATGATAATACGAAGCTTCAGTGAAACATGAGATCAAATGAAGGTGGCAACAGCAGTGAGAGAACACGTTTGTTCAAAATGTAAAGAGCAGCTGGTTGGGTGGTTCATGGAGAAGCTGGAGACACTCAAATCCAGGCTGTGGTTTGGCTACACAACATTAAGCTGTGCTCTATTTAGTGTTTATGATAAAACCCACTTCTTCTGAACTGTTTCTTATGCGCGATTATTGTATTTTATATCTTTTGTTATTCGCTTTTATTGGAGTTCTCTGTTATGACCTATGTAAGTGTCTTTGAGCAAGTTATGTAAATAATATGTATTGTTATTGTTATTATAAGGGGTTTGTTTCTACATCGTAAACGCAGGTCCTGAGCGTGTTTAAAGCGCTGCACAGAACAAGGCAGACTGTATTCAAAGACGACAACAAAGCACTGGCAGGTGAGTTGTGTCTGATTTTTTTTAACAAACAGTGAATAAATCTGCAGCATCAACTTCATAACTGTGTTTTCTTCTATTAGCTGCAAAATTAAAGATCAATGAGGAGTTCCGGAAAAACAAAGATGAAACGTCAGAAGAAAGCATTGCGAAGGTACAGTGTAAATTTGTATCCAGCATTTATACTCTGCCAATTCAAATTCACAGATGACTGAAGGGGGTCTCCAATGCAGAGGCCCAGGGGCCAAAGGGGTCAGGATGCCAGGAAACCATGATTATATTTTGCTCTAAACCTTATCCAAGTCATTTTACAATTAACATCTGCCAAATGCAATATATTATATTTACATAATTCATAACAATGAGGACTTCTGCAAACATACAGAATCATTTTACTTATTTAAATGAGATCATCAGAAAAATGCAAGCACATCTTTAAACCGACAGCAGTACTTTAGATTCATGGTCATTCTGCCACTGAAAACGATAAACAGTGAAGCTACTGCTATGTTTTTATGGGGGACATTCTACATGTTTTTGCAGGGGGCCCAGTTGTCCCCTAACCCCCATCCTGAAAATCTCTTCTCCTTTTACAGATGATCAAAATGGGCTCAGATGTGGAAGCTGTTATTCGACAGACGGTGTTACAGATGGAACATGTCGGAGACAACAAGCTACGTATGATGTCCTTCTGCTCCTCCCCTTTTTAATGCTGGAATCTAACATGTGTTATGCAAAGAATATACATCATAAATCTCTCAGACCTATCAGAATAATCATACTTTTTAAATTACATGCACTTGCTGAGGTTTTTCTCTCACTCTTGTCTTTCACAGTGCTCGTACCCAGAGAGAGCCTCCTACTAGAGAATGTCCCCTATTGTGACCAGCCCAGGAAAAAGTCCTGATAAATTACATCTTTGTTACCCAAAACTCATCTTCATCCATCTGCAATTGAAACTATTTAACCCGAACATTTCAAGTTGAAGATCATCTCTACATGAGGAAATGCCTGTTCTTGATTCACTGCTGGTGTCGGCAAACTGGATTATGTAGTTTCATGTGTAGTGTTTTGTCAATGTTATTTAAATGTTTTTATTTTGTTTGGAAGTCTTCTGCCTAATTTCCAGCGGCTTGTTGTTATCCTGAAATCGAAAGAAAAGCTGCTACTGAAAAATAAATGTATAACCGCGTTCTTATTAAAGAGGAGGATTGACTCTGACTTTGCTTTAACTTATACTTTGAACCATTAACAATTATAAATCGAACTAATAAGCTTGAATCCCAGTGCAAAGACCAAAACAACAATAGCTTTCAGCTCCTCTCACATCAAATAAGCACATTTTATCAGATCAATTCCTTACATTTGACCCTGAGATTAAAAAGCATCAGATATAACACTTAACAGAGGAAGAACATGAATTAGCACATGTTTTGCATATAACAGAAAATTGAACAAGCAAAAGGATACAACTGAATTTTCTTTTTATAGCAACCAGACTAAAACAATTATTCTGTCCCTTGAAGTTTCCACATAGTTTGTACCTATACGTTTACACTAAGGTATAAAGTTGTTAAGTACAAATTTGTAAACTGCTTTTAATTTATAAATCAACTGAGCACAGTATAAAGTGAACTCTAATAACTTCAAATGCCCCCAAATCCTTGTTTTGTCAATAAAAGGTGATTACCTCACCGAAAGCACTACATTTCCCACAATGCCCGTCGATCATGAAAATATATTACATCATCAACATGCGCCGTTACTGTGGCAACGCTTGTGACGGCTTCCCCCTGCTGTCGCCGTTTAGCTAGTTTCTCAACGTCTGGGAGGAAAATAACGAGTTCGATGCCAAAAATAAGGTAAAAAACTACTTTACGCGGTCGCCTGCATGTTTATTTGTAACTTTCTCTCAGACATTGTGAGTCT
The DNA here is from genome assembly GCF_963576545.1 of Limanda limanda. Taxonomy (NCBI): domain Eukaryota; kingdom Metazoa; phylum Chordata; class Actinopteri; order Pleuronectiformes; family Pleuronectidae; genus Limanda; species Limanda limanda. The sequence continues at coordinate 5,809,170 of NC_083650.1, read as the reverse complement.
TTCGAGCGGAAGCTTCAGTTTTCTCCCGTGTTGTCAGCTCGGACTCGCTGTGGGAGCAGGCCGCGGAGGAGGTTTGGCTCCGGGAGAGAGGAGCCGGGGAGGAGGCCGGAGGAGAGTCCCTCACCGAGAGGAGTGTGCTCCTGATGGGGAGCAAGTCCGGGGTGAGTCTCCAGCATCGGCCCCGGACCACAGGTTGTGCTGCCTTTTGATTTGAACCACCTTAGTTACTGGTGGTAACCTCGCCTGTGCTTCATTTCAGGGTAAAACGTCCATTCTCCTCCGCTGTCTGGACAGGTGAGTACACGTGTGGTGCAGATAACCAGCCCTCATCTCAAATCTAGGATCTACCGTCACTTTGAAACCTCCATTAAGACTTGTGTCAAAGAGACAACCAAGACAGAATCAAACAGTCCTGTAGTGTACTCTGCTTAATAGCCCTGAATCAGTTTCAACCAGGTCTTACTTTCCTCTTCAGAGAAAGGAGATGATGACACGACACAAGATCTGTTGATAGATTGAGTTGTTGCCTAACAATATGTGTGTTAATGTTTTAACATCACCAGGGACGAGCCATCCAAGCCGACCCTGGCCCTGGAATACACCTTCGGCAGACGGGCTCGAGGACACAGCACGGTGAGGAGGTGTAGTCAGTTCTGGAAGGATTGGACTAGAACTCTTACAATGGGATAAATACACACAACTGACTTTTTAATAGCAACTCCCAGTACTCCCAGCACACTTACCACAATGCACCAGGCTCACTGTCCGCTGGTGGGTCACTGTCACAATTGGTTTTCCATCAGTAATTTGTGTAAAACTGTAGTGTGTGTACAGTTGACTATGATAAGATGGTTTGATAGAAATCCCAGCATGGTGGTTTTCCTCCTTCAGCCCAAAGACATATCTCACCTGTGGGAGCTGGGAGGAGGGACCTCTCTGTCAGACCTGGTCCAGATCCCCATCACTCCTGCCAGCTTCAGGTATGCCCGTCGCACACATTCCTGACATCACACTGTTCGTATATATTCTAGATATTATGTATGTTTTTCATAACTCTTTTTTTTCCCCAGCTCTTTCTCTGTCATCCTCGTTCTGGACCTGTCCAAACCCAACTCCCTGTGGGGAACCATGGAGAAGCTGCTGCAGGCCGCACAAGCTCAGCTGGAGAAAGTCTCCTCGCAGGCACAACAAGCAGAGAAGACCAAAGCTGGGGCCAAACACCAGTCGTCTGTCCACCCAGCAACACGTGTCTTACCTAAAGATTATCCTGTAAGACCCCGACTCATTACACTTTCCATTTTTTAAACATGATACGTGTCCAGATATGTCCCCCACTGTCTAGGAGGTTTTCCTGGCTAACAAGTCAATGTGTTCCCTATTCTCTCTTCCCTGTTTTCACTGTTAACTCTGTTCCCAGGACAGAGAGCTGATCAGCCCCTTTCCTGTTCCCCTACTCATCATTGGCAGCAAGTATGACATCTTTCAGGTAAAACATTTCAAACCTAATAGATTCTTTCACAATATCACTGTCACATTCTGTTGGAATAACATGAATGAACCCAGCTTTACCAGGCGCAGAAGATGGTGAAGTTTGGTATTTAATAGTCACAGTTGGACTGGTGTAAACTGAGGCTGCTGCCGGTTGTAATATCATTTCTGTTTGTTTTTGCAGGAATTTGACTCTGAGAAGAGGAAAGTGGTCAGTAAGACGCTCCGTTTCATTGCCCACTACTACGCTGCCTCTCTCATTGTGAGTTTAAAAATGTTCCGTCCTCTTTTTTTTGTTTTCTCTTGCAATTGAATCCCTCCATTCAATCGACTGCTGTTGCTCCACGTTTCTGCTTTTCACTCATTTTCTTTCTGTTCCTGTGCCGATTTGTTTTCCATCAGTTCACCAGCATCAAGCTGGAAAGCCTCATGTCAAAAACTAAGAGCTTCTTCTCCCACCTGGCGTTTTGTGTGGACAGAGGGTGAGGAGCACTACACAGCGTTGGGTTCAAACTAGTATTGAATATTAAGAAGTGCCACTGCCAACTTTATTGCTGTCTATAATACTTGGTGGAATTCTCTTTTGAATTTTTTGTATTTATGCTTAAGCAGAGCTATGAGAAATTGTATAGCATAAATAGTATTTATCAAGCATTTGTAAATTTCATTATTATGAAAGATTTTAAAGATTTTACCAGCCCAAGTGGAGTAAATGGTTTATACATTAGTTCAAACCTAAGTAAACATTTCAAACCAATTACATTGAATTTGTTTCTGCACATGTTATCTAGTAATTTTAATTTTTGTTGTTTTTCTTCCGTTTTAAAATGTGACCAGGAAAACGGTGTGTTCTGACTCCACTAAGCCTCTCCTCATCCCAGAAGGCTCTGACTCCTTCAGTCAAATAGGTGAGACTAGCACCATCCAGTGGTAAACAGCAGTAATGCCTCTTGATGTAATGCACGCTCCCAAGTTTTGCTGTATTGACGGACAAACACCTACCTGGACATTTGTTGCCTTGACCAGAGCTGAATTGAATCGTTCGTTAAATCCTCCTTCTGTTATTTTAGGCAGTCCTCCTGCTGCTGCTGATGTGGACATTACGTCACTGCACGCCAAAAACCCAAAGGATCTCTGGAAGAAAGTCTACGAGCGAGTTTTCCCTCAAGAGGTCGCTCAGTCACTGGGGACACGTTTGTTTTTCAAAATGCAACTGAAGAACATTAACACCCTCATACAGAACAGCCATAAAACTTTGTGTTACTTATTATGAATATGCTTGTTTATTTGCATAGTCAAATTTAAATTTGTCCATCTAACCATCTCATCAGAGTACCGGTGAACAGAGGGAACTAAAGGATCCAGCCAAAGACCCTCAGTACAGCGTGCCTCAGATTGATGCCATGAGAGCCCAGAAAGACCAGGTACAACACCTCCACTAATCATGTTCCCTCATAGTATTACTTTAAATCTGCACAATTCTGAATACTATAATAAAGCCCATCATTCCGCAGTGACTCTGGACAGAATATGCTCCTGCAATTTGTGATGTGATTAGTCAGTATTCATTAAATATTCCTGTTTACTTATCTATGGTGGGACCTTGACCTTTGGCCTACTTCAAGTATTAATTATTAATGATCAATTATACAGAAATGAAAGAACACTAAAGGAAGAAATGAAGAAGAGTTATATCTATAACATGGGGCCACATTTTCAAGCTGATTAAGTGGTTCGATTTAATAAAAACGGAGACAGAGTCACATTTCAGCCAGAAAGCAAGGAGGCTATAATTAGTATATTTGTTATCATGTATTTATATATCTATATTGTATCCCTGCTGTTCACTGTGTTATTAAGGTTTTCCACTGTTTTAAACTGTCTCCTCTCCACCTCTGTCTCTAAGGAGGCTAATGTTCTAAAGTAACCTTATGTCCGACAGTAGCCTGTATGGAGTAGTGTTCCTGCAGCGGCATCATTAACAGCCTGTTATATCTCCTGAGATGATAAAGTCAGAGATTAGGTGTCATCTTGTTGGCCGGCGCTGGAGGAGACTCTGGCACTTGAACGGCAGTAACCTGCTCAAGTCACAAACACAGATCGTACATTGTTATCAGGGACTGACTCTGGATCATCCTGCTCTTCCACTGGACGTTACATCAGATGATTGTTCCGAGGATCCACTCAGAGAAATGGAGTAAAGGTTTATTCCACCTCAGTGGAAGGTGTACAGTAATTTAAACAGACATCCATGTCAGGACAGATGGTGAACAGATATCTTTTATATAAACTAATCCCAGTCTTAACTTTTGTACCTTTAAGACTTGACCAACTAGCGGAAATATAAAAATAGCCCAGGTGACCTATGGATCGTGATGAAGCCTCAATCAGTGTTTAATGTCAGGAGTCCTGCAAGTGTTCACCTTAATATACACAGTACCCTAAATCTGCTATTAACTGCTTAACTATTATACTATATATAAGTATTAGTGTAATATATGAGTTTTTAAACATCTCAGTGTTTTTATCACTTTTTAAAAAGGATTCTCTCATTCTGTCGGCACTTGTCTTTCAGGAGTTGGATCAGTATAAGAGAAATGCAGCCAAGTCATGGAAGGGATTGGAACTGGAGACCTGAGAGATCATCAGCTTCTTGGTCACACATATACAACACATGTACATTTTGCATTATTTATTTCAGTTGTTGTTTTTTCTTCTTATTTGTTAATTCATACAACTTGTACACATCTACTTTTCTTTAAACATTACAAAACTACTTGTAGAGTTTTAAAATAAACTATTTTACATCATTACTGTAGCTATTATTTTTCTATTAATAAAACATAATCACAATATGTGAACAAAGTAATACAAGCAATACACGAGCGACATTTTGACAGTGTGAATATTACTGAATTATACTGGTGATATATTTATTTAGTATTAAAACTCAAGTTACATGTAGTTTCTTAATTGTTTAATTCTATATTAAAAACAATAATTTAACAACAGTGCAAATATTGATTGTTCCAGTCAGAAACTGCATCTTTGAACTATGCAGAGCAGCAGGTTCAATCTGTGACTTGTTGTTTTAAGGTTAATGTTGGTATTGGGACCTCACTGGTGGTTTAATGCCATAATCTCACATAAGAATACAAAGTACACATATACAACTATACATTCTTTAAAAGTTAAAGGTTATATTTCTTGAATGTTAAAGGATTAAGTGCAAATGCAGTAGACGTGTTTGTAAGTCAACATGATCTTACTGTAAATATTGTGCTTTAAATCTGTTGTTGGATCATCTGAACCAAACGCCAGATGTCTGTGGTTCTAGTGACGTACAAGCTTGTCTCTGATCTTGAAGCTGATCATACCGAGCAGCAGGAGGGCAGGGAGGAAGGAGTAGAGCAGAACAAAGTCCAGGGTGTATCTGGACAGAGCGCCTGGATAGCCCTCATCGATGATCTGACTGCCCTGTGTGACCAGACAGGCTCCTGGCAACGGTTTGGAAATATCTGCAACACAACACGTCACAAGGCCAATAAGTCTCCCTCGGCGTGTCCTGCCAAGTGTCCTTGAACTACGAACCCTCTCTAGAAAACCAATCTTAATAAGAACATCAGATAAAATGTCAAACTGATAAGTAGAAATCGGTGCCTGCCAATATTGAATCTTTTCTTTCTTACATTCAGTTTCCAGGTCATTAGGTACATCGTGTAATATAAATAGGCTAAAATAGCTTTCAATAGTGCAAAAGAAGTGTGTTCTCCTTCGGCAATGATTGCAGGTAAAACGATTTTAACTGATGGATTGTCAATCAATTTGTGGCCTTAAATAATAAATAAATATCGTCCCGATTTGAAATTGTGTAACAGTAAAAATCGGAAAAGTGTTTATGAACATATGAAAGTAAAACTCATGCTGGAACCCAGTGTTTGACCTATTTATACAAATTAATCAAGTAAAAATTACTATGATTTTCGACCTCATTTCATTCGTGTGGTAGCTGGACAAACAGGTTGGTCCCAGGGTTAAAAAACAACAACGTACTGCATGTGAAGTCGAGTCCGTCGAACTCGGTGACGATGAGCAGCTCACAGCTGTACTTCTGGAAGGTCAGGTAGCTGAGCCACTTGAAGACCTCCGGCATCTGCTTAGTGCTTCTGTTGAATGGAGGAGGAAAGGAGAGTGTGTTACTGGTGCTATTGGACACTTCAGTGCCATTATTTACAGTGAAGACCTGACAAGGACTTGGCAAAAAGATAACTTCAAGCTAATGAATAAATTAAGAATATTGGTGTCTCACCTCAGGAAGCCGGACCCCACACAGATCCCTGCGATATTGAGCAGAGCCACACCAGTGTTGACCATGTTGGGGTCTTGGACCACTCCCAGTAACACCACAGTCAGCAGCTCGCCTGCAGAACAGAGACATAGTCACAGCCAGAAACAGTGGAAATATGACATTAAACAAATTAAAGTGTTAAAGGATAAGCACTTGTTATTCTCCTATTAAGAAAATCGCTGTAATGCTTATGAGCTCTTATCTGTATCAGCTCACCTATAATATGTGGGACGAGGACCACAGCAGTGAAGCACAGGAACCGTATGATGTCGGGGTGCATCCCCACCGTCCTGAGAGGAATCCAGGCAGAGAGTTAAAACATGAGTTCATGCTCAGAGAGGTTGATGCACAGAACACACACATGCTTTGTACCGACCAGTATAGGAAGGAGGTGAAGATGACGACACTCAGGATGCTGAGGGGCAGGATGTGGAAGATGTAGGCCAAGAACATTTGCCATTTAGTGTACAGACCATCCTGACTCTCCTGATCACTGATGGCTCGCAGCGCCGGGACTGTTGAGGACAAACGGAGAGGAGACAGAATGAGAAATGGTAGATTTAGTGATGGGATAAAAGCAAGTGAAGCTCTGAAGTGATGCCGATAAACAGCTGTTAGAAATTGAGGTAAAAATCATCATCCTATTAAATATTGGGCTCTGTTTGGGTTATAAAAATAAGAGACAAGTACTTGTAAGTTAATAGTCTTTTGGTGGACCAGAACATTTTTCATTATTCCATTCAGGGTTTACATTTCATACTTAAAACCCAGAACGATCTTATTGTAAAATAAAAATCCCTTCTCTACAACAGAATCACTGATGAAGCAATCTGATCCGTCTTTATCGTGTGAACTCATCCTGTCAAAGTGCCAGATTTCCTGGTGTTCTCGGTTTTTATCCAGACATCTTGGTCAAAGCGTCTCTGGATCCTATCAGCTGTTGTCCATGAGAGTCAAGGTCACCATGATAGCCACACTCATTACCTCTGGCTGTTTGGGTGCTTATGTCCTGCTTTTAATTACCTTTTAAATTCCAATGTGACTCCTGCTGAGCCCAGTCTCTTATCACATCTCTTATCCTCAGTATCTGTAACAGCTAGAACCCTAAAGCGGAGATTTGAGACTCGGCTGTTAACTGAGAAATACATTAAAGAGATAATCAACTCTCACAGAGCCAATAACACTTGCTAGTTAAATATATTCTTTTAAATTATACTGATAGTGTGTACAACGATTATGATGAAACAGCTCCTATAGATATAATAATAATAATAATAATAATAATATTTTATTTACACTGCTTTGAAAATGGAGTTACCATTTTCAATAGGAAACTGACACTGAGATTAGAAAATTTGTTTTTTCTGCGTAAACACTATCACAAGATAAGAGATAAACGTCACAGAACTTTAGTATAATTATTTGTCAAATCCTCCAAATCACATAAAGCTGTTAACATAGTTTACGCAGCAGTGGTTTCTCTTAAAGAACCCAGCGATGGTGGTTTTGGTTCTTAGTCAAGGGGATGTGGTTGAAACGAAGCTGGGGTTCTGTCTGTTTTGTCCCTTTGTGACTGTAACATGTGAGTGTGAGTGTTTGTCTTCGTTCAGGGTTACTACAGGTCACAGCAGCTATAAATACAGTGAGATACACAGAAACAAGCACACATAGATGATACAGTAGTATATAGGTTCTATAGGTCTGTGGGTAAAAAGGCAATCGGGTTCATTGAGCTTTACAGTAAATGGAGTGAAGGTCACTCTCCCTTTGGAACTGCGCCTGTCAAACTTCTGGGTAAAGCCAGTGGGAACCAGACGGAGAATAACAAAAGGTTTACACATTAGTTTTTGTGCAAATCATTTAGAAACGGAAGCTCTTCTTTTGGAAAACTTATATTTCTGCTGACAGTTGTTCTAATCTATAAAACTCCCATAGATTAACTCACAACCTTTAGCTTGATCTTTTAATCTGACCCAGCAGCGACTCTCAAAGTAAATGGAATCTCTTATGAGTCTTTCACGGAGCGTAACACTAGCTAGACTACACACAATTTTTTGCTGAAGGGATGAAAAAATACTGCAGGCATCAGAGTCTTTCACCTCCTGAACAAGAGATAAGTGAGCTTACACTGCCGAGATAAAGACGCTTCAAACATGCTGTTTAATGTAGATAGTGCATCACTTCTACGAAGGTAATAGAGCACACCCACTTCAGAATGTCCCTGAAGTCATCATGTCCACCTCCTGCAGATATTTACAGGGCGATGTTATCAGACACACGCTGTTTGATGGAGTGTAATGGGAACATTACGCAACTGCTGAAATAATGGAGCTCACTTCACGGCTAGGTTTTGTCCTTTTTGTCTCTCATATTCAAGTTAAGGTTGTAATCAATTTAAGTGGAAAACAGAACCACAACAATAAATGGAAGGAGACATTTTGAAATGATTGAACTAGAGTGGAACTCAGTGGAGAGCAAACCACCGCCAAGGCCCAACAGGCCCCTTATTAAACCACATTTAAATTAACTAGATCCAGATTTACATCATAAATAATCATGCCTATACCTCCCAGGTATGGATGTGTGGGAGGAACTCACAGAGTGCCACAGCGTTCAGCATGCCAGTGTAGGGCGAAGCACCGATGCTCTGGTAGATGATGCCGATGCGGTCCTGCACCGCTCCCTTGGAGACCTCGAGGTCCAGGTGCATCACGAAGAAGGCCACGAAGAGGCCGTAGATCAAGTTCTGGGACAGACGCATCAGGACGCCCATCCGGTCTCTGGAGAGGTTTCTTGTGGTCCGCCTGCACGCAAAACACACACAGGAAACACAAGCCTAAGCATTTAGTGAGATGAACGGGTGAATAATCGTTTGTTGACCTTACTTGGCCTTATTAAATTCAGCTAGCTAATTCCCTGCAAAAGTCCAGATCTAGTTACGTATGATTTTTGAAAAGCAGAGATATAACTCAATGATGTAAATCAAATCATTTCTGTAGTTTAATCAAAAGGATCGTACCATTTATTTTGTTTATGGACAATGTCCTCATTCACTTTGGTTTTGATGACCTGCTCGGCACTGACCTGAGCAGAACCTCCAGCTTGGCTGCACCGTTGGGCGACTCTTTGCTCTTAAAGGGGATGACAGGTTTGTCTACCCGCTGCAGGCTCTGCTCTATCTTTCCCAGCATGCTTTGGTAGATGGCCGACCTCTGGTAGGACGACGTGATCTCGTGCATGCGACTGAACGTGGCCGCCTCCCTCTCACTGCTGCGCGTGTCCACTGAGGTGAAGTCCACTGTTTCACATCACAGCAGTTTGGACATTTTAATGAACGTGCTCCACAGGCTTCATTCTTTCAGATACTGTAATGATGTACTGTTCATATTCTGTATTTCTACTACACTGTACCGTAGATGTCAAAGGGGTTGCAGTAGTCTGGACACTCGTATCCACATTGACTGAAGAAGTCCACCATCTCTCCTGGCTGCCCACAGAAGACCAGCTCTCCACGACTCATGATAGCGATCCTGCTGAACATCTGGGGGACAAATGCACACAGACACACAGACACACACACATAACAAGGTGAAATGGTTTCTGAAGTACATCTGATGTTTACGAGACAATCTGTTGTAACTTTTGAAGATTTTTTGTATTTTGCCCCACATGTCTTTCATTAATATTTCCCTAGAAATAGATTTCGACCAGTATGAAGAACTCCAAAAACTGTTTCGATGTAGATGTGGACTTGTGGATATTTTGACATGAGAAATAAGTGAGTCTATCATTTTAAAGAAGTTTTAGTCGGTCTCTCTCTGTCTTCTTTCTCCGGTTCCTCCCTCAAACTCACCCTGAAGAGCTCGGAGCGTGGCTGGTGGATGGTTACTATGACGACACGGTTCCTTCGGGCCAGCTGGGCCAGGAGAACCACAATCTGATTGGCGGTCATGCTGTCCAGGCCAGTGGTCGGCTCATCCAATAGGATCACCCCTGCAACGACATCACACCCAGTGAAACACGTTGAAACATTGTGAACTAGAGAAAGACACGACAATAACTTTGTCGTATAACTTTTTAAATGTACTTTTTATTAAGTGGCACATGAAGGACTCTCAGCGGGGCCGACTCAACTTATGAAGATAAGTGAGTTCTTCTTTTTTTTTAGTTAATTACTCTAATTAGGACAATTAAAAGATTGCCTCTTTGCTTTATGGAAGCAGAGTGGAATTAGCAGATGCTTTAATTGTGAGATTAATTCATTTCCTGGTTGATTGGAGAGGCAGCGAATGGGAACTCCTCATTACTCTGTGTGCGACTGTGTGTGTGTGTGTGTGTGTGTGTGTGTGTGTGTGTGTCCATGGCTATTCTAATCCTGAATGAGGACTGAGACCCTTCATCCTCCCTCGAGGATTGTAGACCTGATAAACTATACCTGGGATAAGCGCACACACACAAAGAGGTGAGTCTCTGCTCATTCCCTTTCTGGTGTGATAACCCAGCCTTTCATTACTGTTCTCCATCTCTCCCTTCATCCCCTTCTGTGTCCTTTCCCTATTCCACTCTTTCTTCGATCCCTTTGTTTTTCACATGAGTGGACTTCCAAAAGTCCGGAGTTGAACTTTCTCATCCTGTCTCTTCCAAGAGTCTGTGTATGAGATATATTCACCTAATGTCTTTGACATTATCTCTCTGATATCGTGTGCTCAAGGCTCTTTTTGAATAATCATCGTCCCATATGTTTGAAAGCTCAATTCAGCTCAAATGCATCGGTGTATCGCTTCAGTATCTCCTTGTTTAAGTTCCTGTATTTCTCCTGAGGCATATCCCAGCCACAGAGGTATACTCACTTGGGTCCTGAAGTAGCTGGGCAGCGATGGAGACCCTCCTCCTCTCCCCCCCAGAGATTCCTGGGAAAATGCGACCTCCTATAACACTGTGAGCCACGTGACTCAGACTCAGCTCGGCCATCGCGGCGGAAACCTGCACAGAAGCAAGAGGTCAAAGGGTCAGAGATGAGACAGGAAGATCGTGAACCTCTTCAAATATTTCCACCTGATTCAGATCCTCTCTTTTCAGTGATATAACAATATAAATTCTGGTTCTCCACCCCCAGGCCTTTCGTCTCCTTTGTGTCCTCGCCTTGGCCCGAGCGAGACAACTCACAAAGCAGGAAGAAGACGCTCTCTCAAAACTCACCTTTTTCTTGATCGCTCCGGCCGAGTGCTTCCGCAGAGCGAGCTGGGCCGTGTACGTCAGCGTCTCCTCCACTGTCAGATAACTCAACAAATTATCACTCTGACGAAGACAAAGAGAGAAGAGGAGATAGTAATGAAAAGAAACAGCAAGACACCAATGAGGATTCAACGAGGCAGAACAATATATCACATGGTTCTTTTATCCTAATAGAAGATAAGATGGAAGCATTTTTTTTTCAAGCTATTTGGTTAAACCTTCCTCCAGTTTTACAGAGAGGAGTCCTCCCTCTCACCAGTGTGTTCACCAGTAATCAAGCTACAGTATATCTGGAAAGTTACTGGTGTGACTGGAATGAAATTTGTGTTGTGCTTCACTTTTCTAGTTCTGATTCCACAACCTTAGAATCAATATCCTCAAATCTCAGCAGCATCTTTGCACATCCATTGTATGTTCATATATGCATAAGACCAGCTGTACCTTTGCACGAGACATGTGCAACACACACACACACACACACACACACACACACACACACATTGCTTGAACCCTCTAAACCGCCTGCCTGCCTCAATTAACACGTGGCACCTCCCAGTCCCACTTCTCCTTAGTCTCTCTTCTGAATGACTTTAATATCAGCAGCTCATATCACCTCCTCATCTTCAGCTTAGCAAGGGGAGTTAATGACGAGGCTTAGAGAGCCGGGGAGGCAGGGTGGGGGTTTGGGGGGGGGTCGGTGTTATCAGCGAGAGGAGAGAGATGATTTGAATGGAAGCGAGGCCAGTTTTACACCAGTGTTTTTAATTCGGGCCGTGGATACACTTGAGCACCTCTCATTGAGAGATTAAGTGTATGAGGAGGCTATCAAGGGTTTTAAGTTAATTTCACACAGAGGCCGGGGAACCTTTCAGGAGTTTGTGCAAAATGTTGTTTTAAATGGTGGTTAGTTGAACCACAGGCAACTTAAACACATACAAACCGTCTGCATGAGGCCACTCACACGTGACTCTGTCGGGTAAAGTCTAACCTGATGTCAGTGTGTGGTCAGAACTTGGGGGCAAAGTGAAATGTGTTTGGATGGGATCAGCTGCTTTTAGCTTCTGACTAAAGAGGAAACTGGCTGCACTACATCTCGTCATCATTTTAAATGATTTCTGTGTCTTGTCAGGGTTAGTGTTGAAAGCCCAGTTTGAAGCATTGAGAAAACTTCACAAACAGTGTATTTTGTGTGTGTTCTTTACGACATGTTTGTGTGTCTCTGTGTGTTACCTGCAGCACGTAGGAGAAACAGTCCTGATACTCTTCCCTCTTCAGTTTCCGGCCGTTAATGAAGATCTCACCCAGCAGAGTAGCTCGGTGTCCGATCCTCCCCGAGATGGCGTCTAACAACGTGGTCTTTCCTGAGCCTTTACAGCACAAACACACACAAATAAGTACATATGTGTACACAGTCATTTGTTGTACACAGACTTTTAATTGTGAAGACTGTCCTAAGTAATGATTTTCCTAGTGATCACAATAGATCCTGGACACGAGCAAACATATATCTTGTCTTGGATTCAGTGTCTAATACCTTAACAGCTCTTTCATCAGAAAATGTTCTTACAATTGAACCACTGTTAATATCAAATAGATTTTTACAAATTAAATGTCTTTGTTTAAACTTCTAACTGAGTGGAGGGTGGACCTGAGTTTCCCAGTATGCCCATGATCTGCCCGCTGTCTACGTGGAAGGAGACATCGTTTAGGATCTGACGAGTCCATCGCTTCCTGTAGGTAGGTAAGTCCCACCATGGACCCACACGCTCACTACAACACACACACACACACAGACACACACACACACAAACAAGGGCATGAGCAACATTTTCACAGAACTGAATCAATCCCCACTCAAACTGATCACCATATATCTAAATATAAATATAAATCTACAGTATAAACAATCAGAAATGTTTTATTTCATGCTACAGCCTCGAGGCAAAGAGTTGCCTGTGTCTATTTATTTTCAGGAGCCAAAGAAACAAACCACACGACAGTTAAACTAAGCTTGACCCGATCATTCTGTGTGATTCTCTCTTCTTCTTGTGTGTTTGTGCAGCAGTTACCTGACTGTGTAGGAGATGTTTCTGACGCTCAGGCTGCAGGAGGGCTCCGATCGCTCCTCTTTGCTTTCCCTCCACACGTTCCTCTTCTCCTCCGACACATAACTGAAGGATTCATTAACTTTGCTCCTGTTCTCTGGCTCCTCCGCCTGCACCGAGTCAATGTTGTACATGTCTCTGGCCCCTCCGTCGCACACAACATCCAAACGACAATTGTATCAAGTCCGTCTCAGATCAGTGTTTTCATATCCACTAGTAAACAGCGTGCAGAGCTCTAAACTGGAGTTGTCTTACAGTCCGAGCCTTTTCTATCGCTGCCTTCATTCCCTGTACGAAGCAGAAGTGCGGGGCCGTGGAGTCTCTGTGGAACCATAAACACACAGTGAACGTTGCGTTATCTCAGGGAACTTTGATCTGCCGTTGTATAAAGAAGAGAAAAAACACAAGCAGAGTTTACTGACTGGATGTCAGTCTCTCCTCGGTCCTCGAATCGTGCACAGCGACCAGGAGAGCTCGACCGACGGGACCGACCCGACCAGCCACTGACATGGCACGGAATCGGACACTTTGAGGGAAAAACGCTTTTGAGCTGAGACACAAGGAGACTTCAGCTGGACTGAAGTCAAGCTACCAAACAGGGAGAAGACACAGTGAGAGGAAAGGAGGAAAGAGAAGACCCTGCAGAGAACCTCAGAGGGGAAAAGAGAGGGTTCTGGCAGAAGAGGAAAAAGGGTCGAAGTTGACCTCTTGACCCGACAGACCAGCAACTCGCATCATCATGGACACGGACATAGACATGGGCCTCGACCACAGAAAAGACTCCTCACAGGTCAGTTCATTACCTGGGTTTATACAAACATCAGGATAATAACATGTTTTTCTTTTTAATTGTCTGAAAGTTTTAAGCTCCTCTGCTAATTTCCTTGAGTTATTTCCTTCTAATCCGACCAGCTTCTCTCTCTGCCTGCTGCAGAACCACTGAATTCATCAACTGAAACCTTGTGTGGCTAAATCTGAGCATTATTATTATTATTATCATTATTATAATGAAGGTCTGATCGTCAAAGACTCCAGTTGGATTGGGATGATTTTTTTAAAGTTCTACAAGTTTGTTTTATGTCATATAACTAAACTTAGTTTAAAGGTATAGTTTGTCTAAGATTTTAAGTTCGAAAGAAATAGAAATAAGAAATGTTTATACTTTTTATCAACTATTTATCTAAATTGGAGAGATTACATAACATTACATAATCATGCACACACACAAGATTAAACATGCTCACATGCTCGAGCACGCGCACGGGGATCATTAAATAAATGAGTCACTGTCAAATAAACTTTACTGATAAAGTTCAAATTCAAGATGGTCTGATACTGCAGCACTGCAAAGGTTGATTGTTGTGCCACTTACACAAATCTGTGTTTCTCTAGTGTCTGGTTGCACAAACTCACTAAAGCACAGACAGACTGTACAGATACAGTTACAAATCCAAATCAGTGAGTCCTGACTGTATGAAAGTCATTGAGCTGTTTTCTCCTCCTCAGCAGCACCCAGACACCGAGTTGTTCTCCTCTGAGGAAGACAGCAGTCTGTACTTCACCTACAGCGGAGGGTGCAACGAGCTGGAGGTCAACGACCTGCACTGTGAGGTAACTGAGGACTCCCGGCTCGGCCCTCCTCTGCAGATTCCTTCAGCTTCTAACTGTTTGAACATCTTTACATGCGGATGTCTGTGCTGCATCATACCCACGTGTGTAGACTGTGTGTGTTCATCGTGTTCACAGGTGGACACTGCGGCTCAGATCCCCTGGTACGAGAGGTTGTCAGAGTTCAAGCTGCCGTGGGAGATGAAAGGAAACAAGCAGACGGCCATCAACAAACTCAGCCTGCGAGTCCGCAGCGGTCAGATGCTGGCCATCATCGGCAGCTCAGGTGACACACAACACAACACAACACAACACAACACGAAAACACTGCTGTTTCTTATCAAGCCAACAAATGTAATGGCCTCCTTGGATTATATTATTGGCCGACATCAGCATGAAGTCATGTGGTCAAAGAAGGACTCAGATTTGTAACTTAAGCAAAATGAAAAATATCACATTGCAAAAATTCTACAATACATCTGTTAATAAATCTGCAGAGACGTGGGATGATTTATACAATATGAGTTCTGCTCTGCTGCATAAATAACTTACTGTCATTTACAATATTATCATATGTTATTCATTAGAAACTAGGAAACCACCAAATGCACCTAGTGGAGTAATGGAGAATGTTTGTCAATAGATACAGTAGCACTCAATGTAAAATACTAGTAAAATACCTAAAATAGTTAATATTACTTAAAATATAGTTAAAATATTGAAAATACAAAGATAAATAACACAGATGCCAGAGAAACCAAAAGAGAGAGGAGGACTTTCATGGGCTGACGTTAACTAGCTGAGAAAACAAGGGTTATAATAATATTTTGACGTCCATAGTGATTCCAGTTCTGTTTGTAGTGAGAACTGCTTCATGTGGGTCACTCTCTTCTCTCAGGTTGTGGTAAAACGTCTCTGCTGGACATCATCACGTGTCGGGATGAGGGCAGCACGACAACGTCCGGCCAGATCCTGATCAACGGGAGGCCCAGCACCCGGCAGCTGGTGAAGAAGAGCATCGCTCACGTCCGCCAAGACGACCGACTTCTTCCTCACCTCACCGTCCGAGAGACCCTCGTCTTCGTGGCCAAACTGAGGCTCCCCACCCACTACAGCCAGGCCCAGAGAGACCAGAGGGTAAAACTCAACCCAACACAGACACTATTTACAGACAGGATGAGAATGTACACAGCTTGAGGGTGAGATCAATTCTCAAAAAACGAATTTAAACCATGCATGTGACCTTTGTTTGGACCTGGTGTGATGTATGTATCTATTTCTTTTTCCTCACAATGTTGTAAGATCAACATCAAAACCCTGTTTCCTGCCACAGGTGGATGATGTCATCGCAGAGCTGCGGCTGCGACAGTGTGCTCACACCCGGGTGGGAAACGACTACGTTAGGGGGGTGTCCGGAGGAGAGAGGAGGAGAGTCAGTATCGCTGTCCAGCTTCTCTGGAACCCAGGTGAGAGAAATCTGCTATCTCTTCATTTTCAGGTTGAATCCCTCCATCTGTCTGGCTTCTCTGAGAAGTGAGACGTCTATAATGGAACTGGGCCAGTAGCTCCATCACTTAACCATCATAGCTATCAGGCAGATCAAGGAGGAGCTGGTCACTTATTCTCAGCTCAGTACATACATACATAGTACATACATTTGTCTCTTCTGAAAAAGGAAATTGATGGTATCAGTTAAGTTCACCAATAACAGTAGCTCATCCTCTTCCTGTGTGTGAAACTTGATACTGTGATGATTTGACCTTTTCTGAACAATCCTAGTGTAGAATAGTGTTAAATTGACAGATCTCTACAAAGTTCAGTGAAACATCTGCTGATTTCCATCACCTACTAAACTCTTTGCTCTGTATTCGACCTGTTTGGATCATTTGAATCACCACTGATCACAGAGAGTAGGACAGGAGGGAACCTGGGGTCGAAGAGTTGACTCATTTTATGCATTGTTTCATTTGCATTCCAGGTATTTTGATCCTGGACGAGCCCACGTCCGGCCTGGACAGCTTCACAGCTCACAACCTGGTGATCACCCTGTCCCGCCTGGCCCGAGGCAACCGCCTGGTCCTGCTGTCCGTCCACCAGCCGCGATCGGACATCTTCCAGCTCTTCGACCTGGTCGTCCTGCTGTCGTCGGGCTCGGCAGCTTACTGCGGTGCTGCTCGGGACATGGTGCCTTACTTCACCGCGCTGGGTTACCCCTGCCCACGATACTGCAACCCCTCCGACTTCTATGGTCAGTGTGTGCTAGAAAGCTGAAAAGATGATTGTATTTGAAGAAGTTACAATGTTTTAAAGTTGTTATTACTCCCACACTCATTTACAACTCAGAGGAAGTCTCAAAAAGCTGCTTTGTATCTCTTCAAACAAACATCAATGTGACCCAGTTGTCCTCGTGAACCACGTTATTTGATCAAGTCTCATTTTGCCGTGTCCAGTGGATCTGATCAGTATCGACCGGCGCAGTGCGGAGCGGGAGGCCGAGTGTCTGGAGCGAGCCAGACTTCTGTCTGAGCTCTTCATGGGAAAAGTCCGAGACACACATGACCACATGTGGAAACCTGCCGGGACCAACACAGCACCTACACACACTGAAAGGTACCCTGCTTCACTTCACATCTGAGTCGATACAATTTGCAAAAATACAGGACCTGAAAATTAATAAGCTATTGTTTTATTTATTGCTTCATTATTTATGTGTTTTACAGAATATAGCTCTGGGAAATGTGTTCACTACTTTTCTTACATTTTATAGACAGAAATAAATTAAATTCAGTTCAATTTAATTAAATTTAATTGATATTTGATATGTCTAAACAAATCACAACATATATTATCTCAAGGCCCTTTACATAATTAGATGGAAACCTAACAATATCTTAGAGAAACCCAGCAGTTCCTAACTCATCCATTTCTCTCTTTCCTGTGTCTCTTGCAGCCCTCAGACGGCAGAGGGAGAGGAAGTCATCACAATCTCCAAGCAGAGAAACCGACTGCCGGGACGACTTCACCAGTTCACCATCCTCATCAGGTAAAGACACACACACAAACAAAGATGTATTATCGAGGAAGGAGAACATTGTAAAACTGATCTCCTCTCACTCCTGCTCCCACAGGCGTCACATGTACAACGACTTCAGGGACCTGGTCACCTTACTGGTCCACGGCTTCGAGGCCCTGCTCATGTCCCTGCTGGTGGGTTTCCTGTACTACGGGGCCGGAGCAGAGCGTCTGTCCCTTCAGGACACCGTGGGCCTCCTCTACATGATCGGAGCGCTCACTCCGTTTGCTGTGGTGCTGGACGTCATAGCTAAATGTGAGCAATTAGAGCCATGAGGGAGACAGACCGTCTTTGTTTTGCCCTTTGTCGGTTTTCATCTGGGTTATTGATTAGTTCTGAGGCTGTTGTAAGCTCACAGTTACTGGCAGATTCATCAGAACCTCACAGATTACACTGGTGACTTGGTTTACTGGGCTGTAATGGGACTAGTGACAAGTTGTAGAAGGTTTTGGCAAAAATATATATTCGTAATCATCCAAGTTTATATTGTAATTACATCCATATACAAATCTTCACCAATTTAATTGTTAATAAATCTCCGTTTTCATTCGTTCTTCAGTGCAATAAATGTATATTTGGAGCTAATAAGAGACTTTTAGGTAAAGTATTGAACGTACAGAATGAACTGTGACCTGAGCCTCATCAGACGGATGTGTTGTTGCCTGCAGGTCACACAGAGAGAGCCATGCTGTACCACGAGCTGGAGGACGGAATGTACTCAGTCACATCCTACTTCTTCGCCAAGGTAAACCACAGTGACCCAGCTGCTAGTCCACTAGGGGGCAGTCTTGCTCCACACGGAAGTCACGCTACAGTAATGAACATCACTGTATAATGCTACTGGGAAATATGTGCCAGTGTAAAAACACACACAAACATACTTATTTACATTCTTCCACAATGTACCTTTACCTTAATGTAACTCTGACCTGAATACCTGAACTGTAAAACCAAGTCTTAAACCTTAAACAGTCTTTTGGGCACGTGTCTGTCCTGTAAAGTCCAATGGTCAAACTGGTCTTCACAAAGACAGAAGTACCAAACTCGGCTCTGTTCAAAGTTTCTACCTTCCACAGTCACCAAGTGCTGCTCATGGAGACATGTTGGGTCTCTAAAGCGTATAAAGAGTAAAGTGTGACCTAGAAGACAATAGAACCCTGAGTACCCAAGTCCACCGGCCAGGACCAACCCTTCTCTGTATCTGAATTCAGATCCTGGGGGAGTTACCAGAGCACTGTGTGTTCACCTTGGTCTACGGGGTTCCCATCTACTGGCTGGCCGGGCTCAACGAGGCTCCGGAGCGTTTCCTGCTCAGCTTCATGCTGGTGTGGCTGATGGTTTACTGCAGCCGAGCCATGGCTCTGTTCGTGGCCGCCTCGCTGCCCACCCTGCAGACCTCGGCCTTCATGGGCAACGCCTTGTTCACCGTCTTCTACCTGACCGGCGGGTTTGTCATCAGCCTGGAGAACATGTGGCTTGGTGAGGAGACGGATTAATCGTCCTCGGAAGACTTGGAACTGTGTGAGAACAGAGCAGCTTCAGAAATGAGAGGTGATGTTTGTACCTGTGCTTGTGTCTGACTCCTCAGTGGCTTCCTGGTTCTCTCACATCTCCTTCATGCGCTGGGGTTTCGAGGGAATGCTGCAGGTGCAGTTCAGAGGGAACAAGTACCCGGTCGGCGTCGGGAACTTCACCATCAACATCGACGGAATAAACGTGAGTCTAAAACACTGTAAACAAAATAAACAGAACCCTGAGTAGCAGACAGAGTCAAGGGAACACTGGTTATAAAAGTCTTGTTTTGTTGGAGTTAGTAGTTTATTCAGAGAAGAGAAGTAGTTTCAAAGGATTTGAGTGTAAACTGTGATTTATTTACAGCTAAACTCAAACTGTGTGGTATTAATCACAGATATTAAATGTTATTGAGGACGTGTATGTGAGACACAGTTCTCTACACGGACAAACCAACATCATTCTGTTTGTCTTCCAGGTGGTGGAGGCCATGAACATGAACCAGTATCCTCTGTACGTGTGCTACCTGGTCCTGCTGGCCGTCTGTCTGGTCTTCATGGGCCTTTACTACGTGTCCCTGAAGTTCATCAAGCAGAAGTCCAGTCAGGACTGGTGAACACATCTGGACGAGTTTCAGCAAATAGACCAAACATAATCTGTTTTTTTTGTTGGAGTACTGAAAGGAAGTAATTCTAGTTCGACTGGTTCGACGCTGAGTCTTCCGAAATTTAAATTTAGAAGATAATGCTTAAATATGTCAATGTATTTTTTAATTATTTTCTTTTCACTATAATTCCGCATTAAAGAAAATTCTGCACTGTGAAATAGTAGAAAAAACATATTATATCCGCATTGGCACATCAGCAGAATGTAAACTGTATCAAAAACAATGTCAACAAACATCAGGTGTTTACAGTTCAAACAAGGGAATGATTGAGAAGCATGTGTCGCAGTACCGCTGTCTGCTGCTGGGTGGCAGCAGAGCACCGCAGTAACACCCCATTTCAGGCTGTCTCTTGGGCTGATTTCCATCTGCAGCTTTTGCTTGTTCCCTTTTCAATCTTCTTTTTTCTACAGCTTTATCTCTCTTTTTTTGTATATGTCAGGTTATTAAGCTTAACAATGTCTGTGCCAGTATAGGAAGCACTGGAGAGAAGACCAGAGGAGATTTAGTAAGTCACACTTAGAACAAATAAAAAAGAGCTTGAGCTTGTTGCGTCCTCATAGATTGAAGATTATGTATGATGTGTTTTTGCACTGGTGCAAAAGCCTGATAAATATTTCACGACATGGTTCACGTCCAAATTAGTAAAGTATTAAATCAAATTGCTGCACTTGTGTTTATTTTTGTCCTTGTGCACTTTGTCGTCCTTTGGTACACAAGTTGTTCAAATAGACAAAGTGTTCTCCAGTGGCTGCTGCACAACAATTCATCTTATTGGTGGCTATGATTTAAACTCATGAGCCTGTTCTTCACTTGCTGGTTTGACATCAAACAGGAATATTGTGTCAGAAGCTGGTGGTGTAGAGGAGAAGGGTTCCACAGTGAGGAAGAGGAGCGCTGAAGGTGAAGGGTCAGAGGAGCGCTGAAGGTGAAGGGTCAGAGGAGTTTGTGTTAGAGGGAGACAAACTGAAGCTAGTGATCCTCAACATCTGTACAAGTACGTTCTATTGTTAGACAAACGTGCAGATGTTTCCATACCGCAGATAGAATGTTAGAATGTTTTTTTAAATTTACGTTTCTTATGTCAAAGAGTTTGATTTCACCAAAGTTGAGGTGCAGATTATCAGACTTTTCATTTTCTGTAATAATTGCTGGCCAGACACCGGTATGTCAGTTTGGCCCTAGCCTTGGAGGAGCTACACGGTTTTTTTTTCTCGTCACAGTGTAGAAGGTTGTTCTGCCCGCCTCCTTTACAACTGGAGCGTATTTTCCGCTCACCAAAGTTTACAGGGTTCTTTCCCGACCTATGACCAATCCTTCCACCAGGTTTCGTGGAAATCGGTTCAGTAGTTTTTGAGTAAACCACCTGACAAACAAACGTTGTGTACAGTATTTCCCTCTAGTAGAAGTACAAAGTGCCATAGGATGGAACTTTAAAAAGAGCACTCGAGTACATCAGTCTCGAAAATGAAGAGGAGAACCTGTTAAATTTCGTTGTGGATCCAGGAATTTATTTAACATTTTCTTTACCAATGGGAGATGAGATGTTTGGGACTTGAGCTCAAACCTTTGAGCTTGAATGATGGACATTCTTGTTTCAACTGGGTTTTACGAGCTGCCCTGAATCTCACATTTAAACGTCATGAAGAGACGGACACAGATTCTGGATTCCTAACTTCATTTATTAGCATAAATACTTCTGTACAATCTGAACATCATTATCTTCAACATCAATTTCACAGCGGACAGAGTCAAACACCAACCGTTTTATCACATTAAACTCAAAGTTTTCAGCTCAAACAACTTATATAAAAAAAAAGGACAGATACAAAGAACGAAAACAGTGGGATGAGGACTGATACAAGAGGAGAGGAAGAGGAGGGAGGACTCTTCACTCGTCTGCTGCCACCTGGGCCTTGGCGGCTCTGTCTTTCAGCTGGTCTGCGTAAAACTTAAAGGATTCCTGAAAAAGAGAAAGAGAAGAGACTTAGCGTCAAACGTCCTTCAAACAAACAGCGTAAGTGCTCACCTGCCTCATGGTGGGCCATAAAAGAGTGTGTGTGTGTGTGTGTGTGTGTGTCTGTGTGTGTGCAGCAGTAAGCAGCAGCGCCCCCTGGGTCGCTCCACATAGACTCCATCCTCCAACCAGGTTGTCTCGTTTCATCTTTAAATCCCCATAAATAAACAAATAAGGGATTTGTAGCCGACTCCCCGAACACACACTTTTGCTCTCTGCCTCTGTTCCCGGCTAATTAATCTGTGTTTTGACCCAGACTAAGTGTTGTGGGGTCGGGGGGGGCCTCCACTGCAGATTACGATATACGTTTATTAATGCAGATACAGATTGTGGGTTCACTGCAGCAGAGGAGGGAGCGAGAGGCTGAGAGAGAGGATCAGTTCAACAAAATTACAAAAAACATTGTCTACATAGATTTGGTTTTGTTTCCTCGCCCGAGGAGGTTATGTTTCCACCTCCGACAATTTGTCTGTGAGCAAGATCCCACAAAAACAACTGAGCGGATTTCCACGAAACTCGGTAGAAGGACGCAGAACGAGTTATTAAATCTTATATATTAATTTCTTTCATTGTGAAATGTAACACATTTAGGAGACGGATATCTAGAGTGTGTGTTATTATCCAAATTAAATTCAGCAAATTGTCTGCACAACCATACAATACATATCATTTTGTTTTAAAGCAACACTATGTAGCTTTTACTGAGCAGCAGCGCCCTCTACAGCCACACGTGTTGATTGAGTCCTGCTCCATGTCCGAGCGATTATTGATTAATGTAGAGAAGAAACTAAGTCTATCAATCTCTGCCTGTGTCGTCCCACTCACTGAACAGAACAGAGGGGTGGATATTACCCATGATCCTCAGCTTCCTGAGCCAGAAGAGCTGCTGCAACAAATCCACCAAACTGTTTAGAATTCTCCATATTGTAAAAGTTTGAATATTGGAGATAAACACTGGTTTTTAACAACTTTAAGTCTTTTTAACTGATCTTAGTTCAGCTTTACTCTTGAACATACTGAACCACCATCTTTGACATTTTATCTGCATCCTTATCCGACCTCTACAAAGATGGAGAATGAGGAGGGCGATCCAGGAGGGAGAAGGAGGAGAGGAGCGTTTCTGGCGGAGATGTGTTTGCAAAAACTTCAGAAACACCAGAACTCTTCACCTTTCCCTCTCCTTGCTCCTCTACCTCTCCTCTACTTAAACCCAGCAATCACTTAACTATCCTGACATTCAGTGAATAATGCAGCAGCTCCTCTACCTTCATCCGTCTTTCTCCTTCTATCTTTGCACTGCAGGTGAGTGAAGGGAAGGTAAGAGCGGCCTCGGTCTACACCTGCCTCCAGGGGACAGCACATCAAAGTGCTGGGGCTGAGAGGGCTCTGCGTACGTGTGTGTGTCTCTGTGTGTGTGTGTGTGTGTGTTTATGAGTGTGAGTCCTCGGCCAAAAATAGAGCTACATCATCTTACAAAATGTGCAATGTGCTGAAATGCTCAAAAACACTTGGAGCCAGAAAAAGAGAGCGGTTATCGCAGTGACACCATCTCGCTTACACAATATATGTACTCTGTGACCGTGGGGCACAATTTTCTGACACACACACACACAAACACAAAGCAACAAACACGGGAGGCTGGCTGCAGGCCTCGTGTGTTGCTGAACTATCCTGAGCGGCCCGGCAGACTGCTCCTTCACATTACTAACACACACACACACACACGGATCACAGCATGCACACAATGGCACGTATCAGGACACCGGCTGTACGGGTGCCAGCAGTGGTTAGGAGCTGTGGACTGTGTGTGGCTGTGTTTGTACACAGATCTGTTCATCATCTGCCGTTTGTATCTGCATGGTCGGAGCTGTGTGTAGACGTGTGCGTGTGTGTGTGTGAGACTCACAGGGGGCTCGGTGAAGGGCGCCGTCTCTCCTGCATTGCGGTAAAGAGCAGCCAGCCGTTTGAGTGACAGCTCATCTAGGACCATCCCCTCCTTCTGGATCTGCTCATTCAGAGCTTTGGCCGACGTCAGGTCCTTATCCACGACTGCCAGATGAGAGAGGGAAAAAAAAATCAGACAAAAGATTCAAAATATCAAATCTATATTTAGAATGAAGACATTTAGAAAGAAAATGAGTGTGAGTAAGAAACAGAAACAAAAGAATGTCACACATTTAGTGGGATAATAATGTGATTCTCTGTGAAGGCTTCTCATAACTTGACCAGGAAAATACAAGACTTCAAAAATTCTGCTATTTGTTTAACAAGCAGCTGATGGTTAAAAAGTATTCGGAAATATGTGGATTGTACGATTCTTCGCATTTAGGTTATGAATAAACAGAAGCGGGAAATAAGTACATAAGTATATTTACACGTGCGTTGAACTTCCGGACGTTGGGACATCAATAATCATAATTAATGATTCCATAATTTTGAAAACAAAGGACACATCGGGAGAGTAACATAATACTCATACATGGTCGGTGAAGTCGTCTCTGAAAACATGAAACAGTTTGAACGCGTGTGAGGTTGTTTGCATCAAAGTGGGAAGTGAGGTCACTAATGTCCAAAAAGAAAAGTTAAGGAGACAAGAGAAAAGAAAGAGAAGAAAGAGAAGAGAGGCGAGCGGAGCATCGCTAATTGCCTCCCCATGGCCGCCTTGACCGACCAGCGGGCTAATGCTAATTAAATAGTCATGTCTGCTCATCTCTGGTGTGACACGGTGCAAAAGAGCGTAGCCGGGCGGCTGAGAGGGGGGGGGGAGGAGGAGGTGAAGGTAACATGAAGGAGAAGAGGAGAAAAAAAACACAGACAGAGACCGGAGTGAAAGAACCGGAGCAGAGGGCAGGAAGTGATGGAGGAGAGGGAAAGAAGTGTGGGAAGACAAAACGCTGAGTGGTGGATCGTGTTGCGATTAGCACGCTAGGCTAGCCAGGCCAGCTAACTCATTAAAGGACATGTGTTCCTCCAATCCTCAATGTCCACACACACACACAAACACACACACACACACACACACACACACACACACACACACACACACACACACACACACACACACACACACACACACACACACACACACACACACACACACACACACACACACACACACACACACACACACACACACACACACACACACACACACACACACACACACACACACACACGGTGCATTGTTAATGCATGTGCTGATGTTGACTTAGCCACAGACCAGTGAGTTGCCCACTGCCAGGAGTAGGAATTTTGTAGGTGTGGGTGTAAGTGTGTATGTGGGTGTAAGTGTGTGAGTGTGAGAGACTGTGTGTGTGTGAGTCTTACCATGACATTTCATCAGGTACGTGTACAATACCTCCTTCTCGGTGAAGTCTGGGATCAGACTCATCAGAGCCTTGATCTTTCCCACCTGTCGACACAAACATCATCATATGAGAATCTGTCAGAATTGAATTAGGATATCTTAAATTAATCTTGTATTCATTGTTAATATCCTATGTTTTCTCAATTGCCTGTAAAGCACTTTTAAATTGCATTTGATTTGTGTGGAAGGTGCTTTATAAATAAAGTTTGATTTATTTATTCACTTAATCAAAAATGGAAGATAATTGATTCAATTTTTAACAGGCAAAGATTCCTCTCTTCTTTTGGATGTTATTTTATATATATATGTATTTTCCGGGCCCTTTGTGGCTGTATTACACAGCAACAGCGTGGAGGGACACAGATAATGTACGGGGGAGAGGCGGGTCCGGCCACTGGGAATCAAACCGAGGACGCAAATACAATAGAACTATTGAATATTTTGGATTCTGAAGAGAAGAAACCTAAAGTATTCACCTGTCCGGGAAACTGAGCCTTCCGAGACACGTAGGACACCAGCATCTCCTTCTGTTCAGCCACGGCGTTGCAGCGCTACGGAGACACAAGAGGGACAAAAGAAATCAAGGAGACTCTCCAACCTGCGCCTGTCAAACACACACACAGCGAGGGAACACACATCCACCACACGTTCATCAAAACACCAGCACACCTTCACTCAGGCTAAAGGTTAATTACGGCTCTAATTGCTTCTTTATGGATTTAAATGTACAGCATCATTATCATCACTTAGTCTCGCTGAAAGACATCTAGTGCTCGATGGAGCCTCGGCCCAAGCTGCTTAATGCACAACTGAGGCCTGAGCGTGGCTCCGGAGGTCGAGAGGTCAAAGAGATGATGAGGGAGGAAGAGAGGTAGGAAGAGAGGGAGGAGAGTAATCGAAAAAAATTGTCCATTTTATATTTTTAACAATCAGGAAAGTGCCACAATTGATGATAGTCTACTGATTTCAACAAATCCTCATCAGGAATAGATTTTTGTGGCAGATATGAAACAACTAATAATAAAACACATTTTAATGAGGCTTTGACATTTAGATTGACCTCATCTGTATCGGCTGCAATACTGATGAACAATCTGTGATACTGTGAACAGTTGTAATTGAATTTTAATAAGACACTCTATATTGAAATATGACAAGATTATATAAATACATTAAATCGTAAAGACGATCTGACAGATTTCTTTTGCTGAACCTTTAGTGGGTGCATGTCTGCTTCACCATGAAAACACGCAAACTTACATATAATACACACGTGTGTTTAAAGTGTGTGTAGGAGCTGCATTAACACGGCTGTGCTTTGAGTGAGTGTGTGTTCTCCTGGCTGAGCAGCAATGAGATCCCATTACCAGCCAGTCGTAAAGTAACGTGTTTCACTGCTGCGCCTGCAGAATTAACAGCGAGTGGCCTGTGAGGCTTTTAACAGGAACATGCACGCACAACCCCACACACACACACACACACACACAGAGCAAGTCACTAAGTGGCAGAATGGCTCAAGCACAATCAAGCAATTAACCAACACTATGCCACTTCACTCAACTTTGCTCCGCTCTCTCTCTCTCTCTCTCTCTCTCTCCTCTTCTTCTTCCTCACTACACCGACCACTCCCAAAGGCGACGCCACAACCAGCCAGGTCTTCTGTCTCCCCTCACACACACACACACAAATAACACACATAACACACATAACACACACACAACGCCTAAAAGCTTTGGGTACCCAGGGAATGCCTTCTTCCTTTTTCAATGACCCCCCCTCCCAACTCACACATGCACGATTTGCAGTTGTAAGCGAGTCTGGAAAGCGCCTGCTGCCTCGCTGCTTCCCTCCGTCACCGTTTCACTTCTTAATGACTGACTTCATCCCTCTCGTTCTCCGCCCGCTCCCCCCCGACCTCACCTCCGTCTCTCCCGATAGCCTTGTCACCATTATTGTCTGCTCGCCTACTTAAAAGCTTTTCAGAGTTTGGCCTCGGCTTCACTTATGACGGGATGGAGAAGTCGGGCTGCTTCCCTCCGGTGACCCTGGAGGAGCAACTTTGAAGAGCGGGGGGGTCGGAGACGAAGACAGGCCGCGGTGAGGGACAGAGCACGCCAGTGAAACCTGGGACTCATCAGTGGAGGCTAAACTCACAAACGTAAAAACTCTGCCGACAAAGAAAAGTAGGGAAACAGAAGCGTCTTTGTCGGGAGACGGGTTTTCACTTTCTTATCTCTTATAGGGAGAAGAGATGCATATCATGCAAGAATCATATTAAAGCTTTAAAAACGATCCATAGTTTGTGTTGAAATAGTGATGAAGATGAGAGTAGTGAGTAATGTATCTGTTCATTAACATGCATGCCAGTCAGACATCCCTGTTTAAAGATTGAGAGGGATAATCACTCAGGATGTCAGGAGGAGACGAGGAGCAGACACATGTCGTGGTTTCTCCGTCTCAGTGGTTTACATTCATCTGTCACTTTCACAAATATAATACACATCTAGGGAATTTTAATGTGATTTGGATTCTAGTTTCAATAAATTACACCACTATTTCTAAATAAAACAAATAAAGTGGCTTTGGTTGCATTTTCATTGTAGTAATGTCCTGGATTTGTTTACGTTAAGTTCTTTATCTGGTTGTTCAGAAGGTGCCTGAGTTATTGTATAGTTTCTGCACTTTATGAGATTTTAATATACATCTTAAATCCAGAAAACCATGACTGTAGCTCAGGGTGAACTGGAAGCAGCCAGGACTGTGGGAACACAGGCGCAGAATGAGCTGAAAAACACAGATTCCAGTAGTTTGTGTTTAAATAGTGATGAAGTGCAGTAAGTGAAGGCGGTGAGTAATGTATAGACTCTGTGTTCATTAAAGTGCTCTCCAGTCACACATGCAACCCAGTGACTGAGAGGGATAATCACTCAGCAAGCGAGCAGGAAATAATCCCCGTTAGAGAGGAGGAAGAACAGAACAGACGGAGGGTGAAGTCTTCTTCACCTCTTCCTCTCCCTCCTTCCACCTGTCTCTCAGCCATGGAGCCTCTACAGAGTCATGTCCCCAGGCTCGACGCAGAGTCATTGAGCTGTAATGTATGAACTGTGATAAATAAGTGAAGTAGCAGGCGGCCAGCTTCAGAGCGGCAGACTCAGTGGTGGTTGTGTGGGCAGGCGTTTCCTGACATGAAAAAGTGAAGCCGGATAAATAAGTCAACAATCGCGGCGTCTGGGACGTCTCTCTGTCGTCGCTGGGGTCGGACGCCTGGAAGGAGGGAGGCGTGATGGACTAAATTCACTACCAGCTCCCTTGTTGATTTCGTTTTATTTTTTGGGGGCAGATTTTAATTACTTTTGATAGAATTATTTAAAGTCCAGCGAAGTGCTAGAGACTCAAATGGAGACAAAAACGCTCCAGATGATTCAAAATTTATTTAAAGTGGTTGCACAAAAAAAAAAATGGTGTTCAGAATGTGTCGTAGCTGCATGTTTCACTATGACAGATATATTTGGCAGAGAGAGTACATTTTTGGCTCCAGAGGCAAAGTGTGGATCTCCTCGAAGATCCAGTTCTGTTCACAGCATCGTTTTCTTCTCAACTCTTCACACAAGGACAGAGCCGAGCGCCATTTCTTTATTTCATTTTTAACCCGTTTAAGTCTACGGCGCCAAATGAAAAAGTGTTTGCAAACGAACCTCTAAATCTGAGGGTTTTCTGAAGAGCTCATTGTTATTTTTCATCAATGAAACACTTTTGTAATCTGCTTCAATATCTTAAATTAAATTACTTTTTTGCAGGCTATGAGTGCTACCAAACAAACAAAGTACATTTCCCGTGTTGCATTTGGCCTTTCCCGTGAGTTTTTCAGCGAATCACAATGTATTTCATCAGTCACAGGTCTTGAAAACGATGACACTGGGAGAAGCATGTTCATGTCACACCGGGTCTTAAAGGTATTTACACAAATATATTACATCCAGTCTTAATGGGTTAAATAGTGAGAAAGAGAAGTTTTACTCGACACTGAATTAAATCTTTGGACGATATTCAGCTGTTAAACATCAATGATTACATCACAACATAAATCTCCTGGGTCTCTCACACACAATCACACATATACTCACACACACACACACACATATACTCACAGCCAGCATGAACTTGGCTTCGTCCAGTTTGTCCACATCCAGCAGCTGGAGGAAGAGGTCTACAGCTGGTCTGTAGCAGGCAAACTGATTGGCTAGCTTCTCGGCCATAGCACTCACTACAACACAACATGAACGCTTCGTCAACGGGACTTTATTTTTTCATGTGGTCTCATATTTTGTTTATTTTTATGTGTGCATCTCTTACACTTGTCTATGGCGTTTTCGTTGTCCTCCTCCATGACCTTTCTGAAGACGAAGGACATCCCGGGGTTGGTGCTGTCGGGACTCGTGTAGACGGACTCGAGCAACTCGACCGCTGAGTCCACGTCGTCGCTGAAGAGGGCGAAGAGCATTGGTTGGTGGGAGGGAAACAAAGGGCCGGTTTATAAGAGATCAAAACAACACTGAGAAACCCCGCAGAAATTGCTTGAGATGTGTGGCCAGGAAATGTATAGCAATGACTTGGAAGTCTGATTCCCCGACTCTCATAGACAGATGGTCTGTGGAAATGAACAGTTGTATTCCTCTTGAAACGATTACATATAGTCTCAGAAAGAAATATAAGCTATTTTTGAAAAACTGGCAACCTTATTTGGAATACATGGATACACCACCAACAGTACCATAGGACTGTAACTATTTGGAGCTCTGAATTAAATTATGTACT
Source organism: Limanda limanda (assembly GCF_963576545.1). Taxonomy (NCBI): domain Eukaryota; kingdom Metazoa; phylum Chordata; class Actinopteri; order Pleuronectiformes; family Pleuronectidae; genus Limanda; species Limanda limanda. The sequence goes on along the minus strand of NC_083650.1, from coordinate 5,778,938 downwards.
GTGTCATTGCGGTAGTTCTCTGTGATGTGTTATTCTATGCACCAACTTTTTTATTTTATTATTTATTTTATTTTTTTCTCTTTGGGTGGGGGAAATTATTCACTTTATTTATTTAATTAGTTTTATTTCATCAATGTGGGTATTTTTTTTATTTTGTTATGTAATTTTCTGTAATGTTCGATCTGCATGTTCTCTTGCATTGTGAAAATGTTTTGAAAAATAAAATATTCCAAAAAAAACAAAATAATAAACACTGAGAAACCCCAGAGACTACAAAAAGGTCTATGGGGGGGAAACAATACTAATCAGGAATTAGCCTGATCAGATTAATTGATTAATAAAGGGACAATTTATGTGAACTTCATCTCAAGTCCGAACAACTCAGACCAAACTATTGAGTTGCTGACGTCATCGTATATCCCTGCCACAGCTGATCCTGCTTCTGACTGACTTATGACACGTTTCTCCACATTCTGACTTCAAAGCACCAGAGCACGCCGGAGTCGGTTCAACGGCTTCACCACTCGGGGGCCGGGTGATTGCAGTTACACATGAGATATGTTAAAAATTAAAGGAAGATAAAAAATGTCCTCAAATGCTGTTTTTGCTCCTGCAACTTAATGTTAAGGTGACACTGGTTTAATTGGTTTGTCCTGTGTGACCCCCCCCCCCCCACCTCGGAGGGCAGACCCACTCACTCTCCCACTGACTCTAACTCACACACTCGCACTGTGAAATATGTTTCTGCTGAGGTTGCCACAAGCAAAACAAAGCCTGCAAACCGAGGCACTACGAATCTAAAACAACTCATTCTGGCAACACAACCTCGCTGCTAACACTTTACGCTCCCTGCTCCCTCCCCACCATCACCGGGCCTAATGAATATTTAACTTGCAGGGTTTGTGTGCGTCTCCGTGTACGTATGTGTGTGAGCGTTCAGAGGTGGGGGAACATATCTACGCTGATTGTTGCGACTGGGACCGTCTGAATAATTCAGCGGGGGGCCCCTCTAAATGTGGCGCTGCGCTCTCCGGGCCCGCCTGCCTCTCCGCCCCGGCTCTTAACCAGTCAGCTTGACTCAGAGACATCGGGGACGCACGTGTCAGAGCGGCTCAGAGCACTGCTCCTGCAGGTCAGGGTTCAAGCTGACAGGCCCGCGCTGCGATGGCCAATCGGGCGTGAGACCGTCCTGCTATTCTTCACTTCCTGCTGTCCCTCCGAGTTGGCACGGGGACGCTGCCGCTCGAGCAGGGGGGGGGGGGGGGGGGAGACGCGCTGCTCAATGCGGCTAATGCGGAGAGCAGCGCGATGAAAGTTTGATGCACAATGTGTTTAAGGTTTTGTTCCATTGTTGTCGACGGGTGATTTCATGACATTAAAAGGAATTCATGAATAATCTTATTACGCCCGTGTTTCCTATTTGTACTCGACGCCCACTCGCTGGTTGAGCTCTTACTGTGAGAGGGTGTCAACCTGGGTTCTGTCATCTCTGCTGCCGGCGCTGCATTAAACTCTTTATCTCTGTGAGCTGAACATTAATAATAACTAATAAATACTAAAGTGCTTCACTGGAAGTTTTTATACTAAAACTTCACAGAACAGCACAAATACACAGAACAGTTCACATTTTTGCTCAGCAGCAGTCTTACTTCTTGATGTGAGCCAGAGCCTTGTTGCTGACAAACACCATGCTGGACAGGTTGAGGTTTGTGCCCAGACTTTGCATCAGGGACTCCACTTCCTGGATGCCTGCCATGTCGCCAGTGCCGCCCTGGGCCTGGACCAGTCTGGTGATGGCGAGCTGCGAGGGCACGTGACCCGCCTGCATCATCGACTTCAGGTTCGCAAGAGCATCTGAGGAGGAGAGCAGGAAGGGAGTGGGTGTGTATAAAAATGATAGAAACGTGTGTGTGTGTGTGTGTGTGTGTGTCTCTTACCACTGGTCTCGCCTTTCTTGCTGTGAGTGATGATGAGCAAACTGGTGGCGATGTTACTCAGCTGGAAGTCCGGCACACGAGACACAGCACTGAGGGAGACGGAGACCAAACATTTTCCACGTTAGTTAACTCATCTCAACAATGTACAACTTATTTGTGTCAAACTCTTAAAAAGAAGTTTAATTTTCAAATTTTGTTTGATCTTTTCAAGCTCAACGTTTCTTGTGCCCAGTAAAATAAGGGTTTATAATGGTTAAAGGGAAGGAGGGGCCAATATGATGAGGTCACTATCCATTAAATGGTGCATTTGGCTTTTGACGATCGTGTGTATACTGGTCACACTAACTCCATCTCCCCCGGCAACCCTCACAGGATAAATTAATCTTAAGCAGTAAACCATCAACCAGAAGTCTTGTTTTCTATGAGGTATTATCGCATGTCACATAATCTTATACATGTCTTTTCTATGTATTTATTGGTATTTTCACGTGTCTATATAAGATTACACCGATCACACGATAGAAGATGTGATCCACCTCTCAGTGACCGGTGTGGTTTCAGAGCAGTGTGGACTTTACCCAGCTATTACAGATCCATTATTTCCAACTTTAAAGCAGATACTCTTCCGCTAAAAGCAAATCCCATTTAATACCTTTGTGTCTTAATCTCAAACTTCTCTGCTCGTCCATTACGAGGCAAAGATCAGGTTCAGAGAAGCTTTAGATTCAACAACTCCACAGAGGCCGAGAGAATCAAACTACAGGAGCCGATAGACAGGAGTCCATGAGAACCCAACGTGAGTGACAGCAGGTCTGAGCCTCTTACAGCGCCCGCTGCCACTCGGAAAACAATACACACATCGAACACTTGACTGATGTCGTGGTATATGATGAGGTGCGTCACATGTGTGTGTTTGTATACGTGTGTGGTATTAAGAGGAAGTGTGCTCTCTCTCTTCGTCGCTCCAATACTCTGCTCGTCTATTTGCTGTCGCTTCGAGCCGCCTCCTTTTCATTTCCTTGCCACTAAAACCTCAATCAAGCTCGGCTCTCGTCTTTCTCTTTTTTATTATTACAGCCCTGCAACCAGATTAATCCGTCCGCTCAATTGAGCATCAGGCCGCGCAATCCTTATCGCCACGACGACGCCGGGCCAAGCGGCATCCGGCAGCCGCTGTGACAGGGTCACGCCGGAGATTGGAATGGTAACAGGGTCGCCGACAGATTGCCGTGGCGACTGAGTGGTGGGGGTGCGGGGTCAGAATTATTCTTATCGGGGGGGAGGAAATCTCTAGAGGCCGTCTCTCACTCACCTTTACCCCCCCCACCACACACACACAAAGTCAATGCAACTCTCTCCCGCTTTCTCCTTCTAGGGGTATTGTGCTTTAGCCAAGGAATCCATCATCCAACTCTTCCTCTCTGTCTCTCTCTCTCATCATCATCACTCTCTCCCAATCCCTTAATCTCACCATAAGCACCCCCGCTGCTCAATTCTGTACAGATTACCCCAAAACAAACACGCACACACATTGAGAATTAATGCCTATAGCGTCTTCATTAACCTCGTACATGATTAAATCTAGCCCTCCTCCCCTCACACACTCCTCCGTTCCTTTTTAGCTCTTTTTATCTTCTTTCTGTCTTTCCCATTTCCAGCTTCCCCCGATCCCCCCTCCGACTTTCCTCTCAGCTCATTTCACTTTTCATTTGGAGAGCAGATAAAACGAGGCTTTTATCCAGGCAGGGATGCCATAAACCAATTCAAACAGAGCCTGGAGATGGGTTATCACTCGCGCTTGTTGAAACACACGGCTCTTAAAAATGGATATGATTATTTCTCATAACATAAGAGCGAACCATGTCCAGAGATGAAAACAGGGAAGAGGCTGATAGTGTAATTGATGTTTTCAGGGTTTTTTACTTTCTCAGATTAATTTGTTAACTTATTAATTATCGTGTCCTTATGTTATTTTTGACTGAGTTTGTGTCTTTCCTCAGCAGAGAGAAGGTGATATAAATAAAGGAACAAAGGGAGATAAAAGAAAAAGGAGATTACCTAAAAAGACAAAGCGATCAGGACAGATCAGCAGTGGACTTAAGCCACGTCTCTAATACCTCTGTCTGTCCATCCATTTGTCTCCAGGCTCAGGTCCTGATATGAACCCGTAACACAACAACACATGATACATTACTAATTGGAAGAAGATTGATGTTTTGGCGCAAAGTCACCCTCTTCCCAGAAATCCCAAATTAATCTGTACATCTAAGCATGTGTGTGTGTGTGTGTTGTTTGGCTTAGTAAGAACCACTGTTCATATCCAGCAGGGCTCAGTGTGTTAGCACACAATCAGTTGATAATCCTCATGTCTAGTGAGGAGACATCTTTTTTTTTTTGCCTGAGGTGACCTGGTGCCGCAGAGTGAGGGACCGGGGGGGAAGCAGCAGAGCATGAACCACACTACAGGTTGGATTTGTGTTTGAAGAGCATTTCACAATCTGCTCTAATTTTCACAATTCAGATATGTGATGAACTGAACGAGTTAAAGACACTAAAGAGAAATGGGTTCCTTTCAAACTAGATTGAGTGTAACCTCAATAATAAACAGGTGATGAGAAGTTTTCTTTCTGAAAGAGTTAGAGAACCTTGTTCAGAGCTGTTCACCGAAGTTCGGTGAAGCTCGACTCAGACGCAGAACAGAAATGGTTTTGTCCTATGTTGTTTCAAAATAAGATGTTCTGGCACATACATGTCCTTGACCACCATGGCATCATCATAGGCCCCGTCAGCCAACAGCGCACGGATCAGGTGGTCGTAAGGCGTGGGGGGTAATGTCAAACCCTGTTTATCGGCTTTCTTCAGCATCCCATAGGCCTCTGGAGGAAGAGAGGAGAAAAAGGTAAAGAAAGAGAGAACAGGATGAAGAAAAGCAGAATATGAAATAATGTTCTTATTATTTGATTGTGATCTGCTTTTACAAAACAACTATGGTGAAATCCTACATTTAACTTTGATACAATTTCATTTCAGTCTTTTTGATGAAGAGACATCTCTTGCACTTGCTGAGATTCAACCCTCAACTCTTGCAGCATTTAAAGCGTCAACTTTCTTCGACTGAGTGTCTTGTTAGAGAGACAAAAAGCATCTGAAAGCCAATAACCCACAATTTACTCAGAGTTTTAGTGTCTGACCGTTAGTGAAACTTCCCAAAATCAACAATCTGACAAAAGTTGAGTAAAGGTCAGAGGTTAAATCCTGTTGAACCTTGTCAGCTTTTTTTTCTTAAATAATTTCAATCACAAACAGTGTATCGGGTCTGCAAGATTAATTCTGATCCTTAACTATCTTCAATTGCTTATCGCAGCTTCTGATGTTATTCACACACCTCAGACGGTTTTGTTTTAAAGCAGCTTGTGATGCGTTTTAATCAGCTCCATGTCGAGTGGGACATTGACACCGTGGCCTCCTGCTGCTTACCTTTGGCTTTGCCCTTCTTGCAGAGGGCCAACAGACGGGTCTGGTATTCGGTGCCACTTTCAGCTGAGGTGGGGGGGCGTGCAGACTGGTCCTGCTGTGCGGTCGCTGCTCGCTCGTACCAGGTCTGTAAATGACACGGCCAGAGGAGACGGTGATAAAACACTGTGCGATGTTTCAGTCAAAACACAGCTACATCTTGCATTCAAGCCTGTGTACATGTTCCACTGTGCAACGAGCTGGTGTGTGCGTGTGTGTGACAGTGCAATAACGCTGGGCAGGCAGGGCAGTGGCCCCCAATGCTCGGTCACCCGTGTACCGATGAGTGGAGGGGGGTTAAGCTGTATCGGCTGGGGGCAAATTAGGTCTGGCACCCCAGGGGCAAAAGGAAAGTGTATGTGTGTTAAGAGTGTATGTGTGTCAGAGCGGGGGTGTCAACTCGAGAGCCCCTGGGGGTCGCAAAGTTCATCGCTCCAGGCAACAGCAATCGCTTCCTGTCTCATCACGCTTCGGGCCATTGCAGCACACTCGCGTGCACAAACGAAAAACGGAGGAAACATGTAAAGAGGAGGAATCGGGCAACAGAACAAAGAAGCTGATTGTTGCAACAGCTGGGGAAAAATAAAAATAAAAACCATTACATCTTTATTTTATTCATAAATCCAAATATTCAGATTCTAACCACCTGACGTCGGAACAACACACACAGACACACACAGACACACAGACACACAGACACACAGACACACAGAGACACAGAGACACAGAGACACAGAGACACACACACACACACACACACACACACACACGTAACTAAGCATCCAGCGGCAGCCATATGGTGGCATTTAGCTGCTGGTTAAATTAGTGTGGCATTACAGATTTACAGACAGATCAGGCTGTAATTCCTTTCACCAGGCCGCCGCTCTGATTGACCACACTTCAGATCAGAGCTCCAATCCTGTTTCCTCTATATGTAATGAACAGAGGCTTAAAGTGGAGCAGGATGGGGTGGGGGGGTTAGTTCCTGTGATCAACAGTTTGGGGTCAATTTGAGGTTAATTTTTGGGATTTAATGAACGATTCTATCAAAATGACTTTTTGAGAATGAGCTGTTGTATCCGTTATATTTTTTTAACCACACCTTCCCCAAAGATCTATTATGGGATCCAGAAAACATTTTTTGTGAATGATATAGAAAAAAAAGCAAATCCTTGGATTCTAGTCGCTATAAACAGAGAAAATGGACCATAATGGTTGATAAATAACTTAAAACAAATAGATTATCGAAACATAATGTAATTATGTGTTCGTCAAATCATTTGAGGCTTTAATCATTGGCAGCACCTCTCTGTTTTATTCAAGATCTAACGACATAAATGTATTCACGACTCCACTGTAATGTGTGTTTAACCATCAGTGCTGCATGGCTGCGTGTTATCTTTGACCTCAGGCACTTTCAGAGGCCTCCACAGCTCTTGGGAATCTCCTGGCCTTTGCTTTCAGTCTCCTCCTGGCAATTATTCTTCTGAATAACACATCTGTCAAATGAGCGTCAGTGTGGTGTACATATTATAAGGCTGGGGTTTTACCTCGGGCACCTCAAAGGGCACCTCCTGGCCATTATTCTTCAGGATGTCAGCTAGCAGGCACAGCGTCCTCTCCCGGGGAACGATGTTTTCCTCCTGCATTTTCGTCCACACGGCCTCGGCCTTCTCCCAGTTGTTTGACTCCTCTGAAAACGAGAGGAAGGAGCAGTGAAAGTGAGGAAAGGAGATGATTTAATATCTTATGAAACTCTGTTGTATAGTCGTTCCTATGGAAGCAGTAATCTGATCATCTGACAGACCCTCAACTAGTGTGTGTGTGTGTGTGTGTGTGTGTGTGTGTGTGTGTGTGTGTGTAGGAAAGTGGAGGTGATGGGATGACAATCAGCTTCAACACTCCAATCACTACTGTTATCTGTTCTGCTCTCCACTGCAGTAATCACACCACGTCTTCTTCACAAACGTACAAAACCTTGTACCTTGTATCTTAGTGAGGACCCTCAGTGGCATAATGCATTCACTCACCTCTTACCATAACCTTCACAACTAAAGGCCTAACCCTAAACCTTACCCTAATTCTAACCTTCACCCTAAGAGCACAAACTGTCCATCGAAAGTAAATCAGAAAGTGAGGACCAGACAAAACGTCCTCACTTTGTAAGTTGTAGGCTTGAAGATGGAAATACATTCTGATTCTGAACTCAAAGATATCTGTATAAGTACACAACACACACAGACACACTCAGTGTGGATGGGCAGATCATGACAGCACAGGCAGGTCAAACACATCCACACACAAAGATAACAAGAAAGAAACTTACTACAGAGGCGGAGGACGTAGTGGTACATCTCGTCTCGGTCGCACTCAAACAGCTTGGAGGTCATGTCTACCATCTGCTCCAAGGTCTCCAGCTATACACACAAACACAGCAATATATATTAAACTTGGAATTCATGTACTTTCACTTTTCTTTTCATCTGCTTCATCTTGGCCTTGATTATTTCAGCCTGGTATGTGCGTGTGTGTGTGTGTGTGTGTGTTAGTGTGTGTTACCTGGTTGACAAAAATGCATTTCTCTGCATACCACTGCAGACGTCCAGGCCTTGCCCTCAGACCAGGAGTCTACAAACATTTAAGCAGATGAGGTTATTAAATATTTATGAGACTCTATAATGAGACCCAACACAACATGAAAACTAGGTTGAATAGACACATCAAAAAAAAAGAATGATCTATAATGTAAATGCCTATTGATCCACACGGCCCCGTGCAGCCTAAACAGCATTTTAAATATTGATATTACTTGACGTGCACCAATTACAGCCGCAGATCAATAGAAATGCATATTTCACCGGTTTAAACAGAAAAGTTATGGGTCAGCAGAATTACAGTTTTATGTCAGTGCAGTGGTTTTACAGTGATTATATCTAAGCCTCCTGTGAATTTGATTGGCCTTATATAAACACAACACAGATAACACAACTCACAAAAGAGCTTTCTTCAACAATACAAACAGATAAAATTCATATTTTCGAAGCTAGAATCATCAAATGTTTCACATCTATAGACAAATCCTTTCATCAGCTGTAATATAGAGTCCTTAGTTTCACCAAATCGATTCTGTGTGGACACAACATTAGAAGTTATGATCCATCATGACAAACCAGAGAAAAGATATATGGGAAATATAATGGCACTGCATATCCGGAAATCTCTCTGTCAATAAAGACTTGAATTTTGATCTGAAGGGGTCATGACCGAACAGAGAAAACACACATTTTCATGTTAAAGTCTCAAAACAGAACAATAACACTTTGGGATTAAAATGCACTGACAGAAAAAGCTGTAAATCGTCTTCCATTTTTCTGTGAGATCTGTCGTTCTTTCAGGGAACCAATGATACGCAGATAAACCGAGAGTCTGAGCCGTGAAACAAGGGCCGACATAGATTGATCTGCAGGCTCATGTAGCTGAGATTCACCCTGATATGTGGAGTGACTAGATGATTATTATCATGGAATAACCATGATCAGGATTTCATCTGTGCCGTGGGGCTTTGAGACAATCTGAATAAGACTAAGAACTCCTGGTAATCTGGGAGAGGAGGGGAACCAAAAAAAAAGAGAGAGAGAGAGACACACACAAAATGATCTGGAAGTTAATCTGAATGAGGATCAACAGCGCTCAATTCCCGCTGGCCTCTTTGATGGGAGCCCATCATACCGTGATGTGGGGGGGGGGCTGCTGCTGCCCATCCCCTCACGACTGTCATCCTTTCCTCTCTCAATCCCCACTTCTCTCAATCCCTGCATCCTCCTCCTCCAAATCTCCCCTGCTCCCGCTCTGTCTTTTCCCCTGCCTCTCCATCCGGGCCCGGTGAAGGCATTATGTTCTTACCCAACCAGCCAAAGGGACAAATTAAAATGTGTTGCACTCTCTCTCTCTCAGTCTGTCTAATCTTCTTAGAGACTAAGGCCCAGTGCAAGTGCTCCATCTCTTTTTGCCTCCGAGCCCTTTCTCTTGGTAAAGTCTTGCAGGCACAAAGCAGCCTTCGCACATCTACTCGCGAACATATGAATGTGTTAAGGATTTTGAATCCGTCCGGACAAATCTGCCTAATCTGGGCTGAAAACAATCCTCAGAACAAAGGAAGGCACATAGTTTACATGACGTGGATTAAAAGAATACAAAGAAAGAACAGGAAAAAGACGATCTTACTTTCAGAAAGAGATGAGCGGAAATGTCAGCCGGGTCAGATTATCAGGGCAATCACGCAACACACACACAGACACACACGCATAAATGTGTATTTCAATATTAACTTTAACTCTTTTAAACACTTATATGACCTTTGAATGCTCAAACTTTACAGGTACATGTACACAAAAATAAAAAACGGATAGAGGCGACCTTGTCTCACCTCCACTTAACAAACCCCTCTCCATCTCAATTCCTAATGTTCTAATTCTACTAATCACCTGGCCACTTACACACATACACACACACACACCCCTCTCCCTGACACAAAAACACATAATGGCTCACCACTCTTTAGCAATACTACCTAACCTTGACCATCACACACACGCAGCACAATAATAGGCCTGACCACCTGACAATCCTATACCTAACCACGACCATTTAGCACAAAATTGGCCACCTTTCTCTATCATTACATTTAATTAGCTGTGATTAATCAGCTGCCAATTATACCAAACACAGCCTAAAGAGAGACACCACTCTGGACGGCCACTTGACGCTCTCACAGGGGGGAACGAAGCGCTTGTGTGTACGAGCGAGTGTGTTTGCATATCTGAGTGATAGATATGATTCTATTGTAGTTATATCAACTGAGCCAATGTGTAGCCATCGTCACGCAAGTGTAACAAGAGAGTTAACTTTCTTAAGTGGGCATCGACAGTTGTTGCTTTTTCCTGTTTCAACTTGAAAAAGAGATACTTGTCGTTCTGGGTTCAAGGCTACAATTTGAGAAAAGGAAAAAAACATTAACCATTTATCGTTTTAACTTCCTTAATTTCCCTCAAAATCAATAAAGTATATATTTATCTATCCAACTGTGGCTGTTCACCATATTCTAATCTGTCCCACTGTTTCAAACTCAGCCAAATATAAGGAAACTGCAGAGAAAAATCCTGGAACTACTCATTTATTTGGATCAAAATGAAATGGGTTCTTTCATAACACTGGCAATAATTCCCATCCATAGTACCACACCTGAAAACGCACATCATGTGACCATTCACATACATGTGGGTGGCTGTGGAAACGGGGAGCAGATAACCTAACCCATCCTGTGACATTTAAAGATCTGATGGTTTAATACCACTGTGTCTGAGTCAAACTCTCCAAACCCACCAAATGGAGTAGAGCTTTTCTTCACAATCACCCTCATCTCCCATTGACACCACGTCAACATATACATTAGTTGTCCATTTACAAGGAATCATCAATCTCACACGGCACAAGCATGTATCTGACTCTTTGTCCTAAGTAGGATAACAGCTGTACAATCCAACAGCAGCGGAATGAGAGTCACAATAACAACATGTCAGTAATATTTAAGAGGGTTGGAAAATCCTCAAGTGGGAACAAATCCCTCTTTTAATGCCCAACGGGACAAGAGAGACTCAAAGAGAGGGAGTGGAGTTTTTTTTTCTTCTTTCGTTTTGTTCTCATCCTGATCAGAAAACATAACGGCCTTGTTTCCCTTCCTCTGATGTCAGGCTCATCCCTCTATTCATTTAATCGTCAATCTCTCTGTCCTGCTATCCAGTCCCTGACCGCCGATCCGTCTGATCCACGTGAAAATCGCTTCTTATCTGCCTGCTTTGCCTCCTCTATTTTTCCTCACACTAAGCTACAGGGTTTTACAGCAGGACTTAAGATGACAAATATATAAATATTCATAAAATATCCAGGTCAGATGTGCTCCGATGACAAAAGGACCACAAGGCCTCTGTGGCTTGGGACAGTCGGCAGATTTTTATTATTCTAGCTTTCACTTTAGCTGTTTCACAGTGAGCGAAGTGCAGCAGCTTCCAGAAAACATGGACGACATGCAGTTCAAAGTCTCCTCCTATTATTATCATCTCAACGTATTTTCATGTTGTAAACAATATAAATTAAGATGGGTTATTATTGAAAACATAACACAGCAGCAACATTTGCTTTCTAGAGAGATCTGGTGAAACTGATCAAATAAAATCAGACACATGGGTTAATAAAAGAGCTGCTTTATTTATTGGTTGTGTTTTAAAATCAGTATTGTGTGTGTGTGTGTGTGTGTGTTTACCTCAATGATCTTACGAGCCTCCCGGAATCGACCGGTCTGCAGGAAGGCAAAGAACAGATCGTACAGCATATTCATCTCCCCTCGCTCCTGACTCACAAAGTCCATGGCTGAGGAGAAAGACGGGCGGAGACAGAGAGGTCGTGGATGAAAATAACTGCAAGGTGAACAAACACACCACACACTTCATCCTTCCTTCTGATTCCCTTATTTGGCACAATGTCCCAGGCACAGGGAAGCTGTATCATGTCAAACACACACACACGCAAATCCCGAATGAAAGTCTAAGCTCCACTGGTGAACTTGCTAAACTGCTGTGCTCAGCATTTACAATTATCTCTGTGCAGCAGCTTCAGGACAGGTATGACACACACAGACACACAAAGACAAACTTTTAGTTGGAGGTGGAAAGTAGACCAGGACAACAGAAAGTCAACAGCAGGGAAACTGTGGTGACATTTGTGTTTGTGGGTCAAGATCTACGAGTTTACAGACTAAATTTAGATTCCACTTTCGTGCACGTTCTAGTTTGAAGCTTTGGTTGAACAAGTCCCATCAGCTCATTAACACCACCGATTAATATTTGTTACCTCTTTCCCACGTTCCAGGAATTAAGTGTGTTTGGTGGCCTTTTTCAAAATTGTTCACTGGTTTCTGCTGTTGCCAAAAAAAAAAAAAAACTCACAAAAACCCTACATTTTATTTTTTGTTGATGCTTGAACTCAAATGAAGGTCGAACGCATGAGTCGAGAGCTTTTGGCGCGCCGCCTCGTGCTTTTAGTGTTTCAGACCACTGAAGGTCAGTCTGTTGGAAGGCTGCAGGTTTTTTATCATTTTAATTCAGATGGCGTGTTTCCAGGTGAGTTTTCATACTATCCGAGCGCCGCAGCAGCAGCATGGGGTCCACAGGAGAGAGCCGAGGTGTTAGCAGGCTGCAGAGCTCCACGTGCTGAATGCTGTCAGACGGAGAGTGACTTAAGGTTTGTGTTGTAAGTCCTCCTGTCTGAACACGAGGGAGTGGGAGACAGAGTTGTTTGAGTCAACATTCAGCCCTTTGTTTTGAAGGTGCAGCGACTGACTCTGTGGGTCTGTCACCTCTCGTTGGGCGGGGGTGGGATGGGGGAGTAGGTGGAGAGGCGCTCCACTTTACCGTTGGAACTTTAAAACACTCGAGAGCCACTTGCCCCGGTGGCACTCTGAACTTGAACTTTTCACCTCGCCGCTGTCGACACACGGGGCGACTGTTCAGAACGTGAGCCGCTGACGTGCTTCACCGCGACCCGGGTCTGAACCTCCCTCACTCTCTGGGCCTCTTATATTCTTAGGATTGTTACGCACACCGGCGCACACACACATAAATGAATAATAAAAAGGGAACGCCAATCACGAGACGCACAAAATGAGGCTGTTTGGACACTAAGGATTTATGAGGTGAGCTGGGGCAGCCTAGTGGTGCGTACCATGAACCACAACATCCTCAGTTCAAATCCATCAAGGGGTCTTTAACATTCTTTTATAATTTTTTGTCTTCTCTCAATTTTGAACTTTCTAATAAAAAGTATATGATGCCTCCAAAATACTTAATTTCATAAAGAGATCTGGGTGAAGTGGGGATTCAGGAGGAACTTTGATTATTTATTTTGGGGAAATGCAACTGATGGATGAAGAGCTGCAACGAATGATTCCTTTCATTATCTGTTAATATGAATACTTTAACGACAATACGGAGTTCAGTGCATGTCTGAAAGCAGCTCTGACTTAAATCTGAGAAGATCTGGAAAAATCGTAACGCTCGAGGGGCTGGAATCGGCAGATGCTCGGCTTGCTTAGAACACAAGGGAAGTTAATGATCACTTACAGAAGAACATTGTGTATGACAACATGGTTCACCTTTCTGCAGCAGCTCGGTGTCTCCTTTCTCCACCAGAGCCACGAGGATGTCGTGAATGCGGGGCAGCTGATTGTAGAGCTTCTGAAACTCCAGCGCTGCCTCCAGAGCGCCGGGCAGGTCCTTACTGCAGGTGCACACACACACACACACACACACACACACACACACACACACACACACACACACACACACACACACACACACACACACACACACACACACACACACACACACACACACACACACACACACACACACACACACACACACACACACACACACACACACACAGACAGACACAGACACAGACACAAAGAGAGAGGGAGAACGGAGAGTGAGTTAGATGTCAGGTCTGTGCAATCAGTCATGTACGCGATTGTGTCAGGAGAGAATAGAGAGTGTATCATGGGTGTTAACCTTGTGACCTCCCATTCAAGGACTACGACCCACCGCAACAATACAGGCCTTTGAATTCATGACAGCTCAACTGTGGGTGATGAGGCCTTTTGGCCCCAATACATCATTCTCACACAATCAAGCGCACCTTTCTGTGAAGGGCTAATGTCCCTCTGGACAGGCTTTTAGAGAGGAAGACATGCAACCGATCAAAGGACTCGACTGATCTTTACCCTCAGCTCCTCTCGCGTCTCCCAACTTCTCTGCTGCTCTTTCTCCTCCTTTGTCCTCTCCGACTCCCTTTAACCCTAATTTCCTCTTCTTCTCATTGCCCTGTTCTTCCCAATCTCCTCCTTCCGTCCTTTCTTTCTTTCTTCTCTTTCTCGACCCTACATCTTGCTTTTTGATTCCATGCTGTCAGCTTCCACTCCCCTCCGACGACCTTGCCCCCCAGCTGAGCAATTTAGCAGAAATATGGCAACAACATTAAGACCCCCCTACCACCACCAGCTCGTCTCATGTCATGCTTCTCTTGCTTAGTCTACCCCCCCCCCCCCCCAATCCACACACGGTCCATCCCTCGCGGGCGGATGAACAAACAAAACAGCGCGTGGTGAGAGGATGAGTGCACCTGATGGAGTGATAACGAGAGAAGTGGAGAAACGGAGATGGGGGGAAGAAGCAAAAGAACACAAAGCTGCGAGAAGGGGGAGGAAGACAGACCACTTCAATCCCCTCTATTGTGACAGCGCTGCCATCAATCTGTTGATTGGGTAATTACCATGTCAATCACGCAGAGGTCAAAGCAGATAGGGCAGCAGTGGGGGAGGAAGGGGGCAGAGCAAGTGAGCCAGAAAAAGACAGAGAGACGGAGCGTGATAGGGACAGTGAGTGAGCCAACACGTGTAATTTCTCAAGTGTTTTCTCCTCTAATCAATTATATGAGCTGATCAGAGAAATGTGCCCCAGAAAAAAAGGACAGCTTGCCGCCAGATAATAAAATAAAGGAAGTGAAGTGACCTTGAGGTTGAGCAGAAGCAGGAGAGAGCGATGGAGGGATGAGGGATGGAGTGATTAGGGTTGGAAGGTAAAGAGGTCCGCTAATTGAAATGAAGAGGGACAACATTATTCAGCAGCGCCAGTCAAGAGGCTGTTCAGCTGCACAACAGTCGGATTGAGCGACTCAGAGGAGCGAGAGCGGGAAAGAGAGCAGAGACAGAGGAGGGACAGAGGGAAAGAGTGCAGAGATAGAGGAGCGAGAGAGGGAAAGAGAGCGGAGACAGAGGAGGGACAGAGGGAAAGAGAACAGAGACAGAGGAGCGAGAGAGGGAAAGAGAGCAGAGACAGAGGAGCGACAGAGGGAAAGAGAGCAGAGACATAGGAGTGGGAGAGGGAAAGAGAGCAGAGACAGAGGAGCGAGAGAGGGAAAGAGTGCAGAGACGGAGGAGCGGAGGGACGCAATTTACTACAAAAAGGAGACAAACGCTATTTTTAATTGAACCAATGTGACTCATTTTGCGTGTTGCTGTGTAGTAAACACAGATTTTTACACAAGAGAAGTTTCTGCTCATTGTAGCCGAGTCATGGATGGATGGATGTTTCAAAACTCCTCCTCCACATTCTATCAGTCCACCTCATTCATTCCTCCACCAAGCTCTTCCACACCTACTTATAATCCCTTCTTCCTGATGAGACATCTTACAAAAACACCCCATCACTCTTGGCAAAAAAAAGAGAAAAGGCCCTGGCGTTGCAATTACACCCCCTCCCCACCCTCCCTCTCTCCCTCCGCCCGCCGATCCACCCCAAAAAAAAGAGCTAAGGATGTGGAAAGATGGATAATTTCCCCTAGGTACAATTTAACTGTCACTTTGCGTCGCCATTTACTGCGGCGCCGAGCCCTGTTAATGTCCCCAACTTTGCATGTCAGCCACTTTCCAGCCAATTAATCCCTGAAAAAATAACAAGCGCTTTGCTCGGTGGAAACCTGAAGGATTAGACAAGGAAGCTCATTTTGGCTCATCTCACTCCCCCCCCCCACCCCTTCTCCCACTCCGTCCCCTTCTTTTATTCGGAGGAGATCGGCAGGCCTGTTATCAAGCCACTGTCCTCGAGCTGGGGGGACGAGTTGTCTCTCTGTGTCTCAAAACGCAAATGAGAGCGTGATCATGACACCACTAGCCCACTGTTCCATGTGCTGAAGAATGGTTCTAGTGTTCACATCACCACCCACACAGTCGCACCTCCTCCGTCATTAGGTTCTCCACTCAGGGGCATTCAAACATGCTGACAACACATTATTCGACACAATTGATGAATTGTTATGTCAGGGCTGAAAATATCTCCGCTATCAGTTCTTCAGTAGTTGCAACCACTGAAAATATAAATTTATATCCGCTATCGTTCACACGGAACCACTATGTCCACGTGCAGCCTAAATCTGACAGCGCTCACTGAACGTGTAGACAAGCTCCAGGTACGATACTGGGATGGAACGTGGGATCAGGTACGATCGCAAATCCTGATTTTAGGAACCCGGAAAGTATACTCATCCCTTTAGCCTTCATTAGGAATGGTGTTTCTGAGTTAAGATCATCACCCCAGGAGATATATAAGGCCTTTTGTTGCTAAATGTTTAATTTTCTTTATCAGCTATATGTAAACAAATTATCTGCCATTTAGTGCTCGTCAGGCAGTGTACAGCTAAAATCAGTTCAGCTGGAAAACAAGGCTAAACAAAACAATGAGCCTAAAAGGGAGGAAGTGAAATATCAATTCTAAATCCTCTGTGTTTCTGAAAAACCTGGATAGTAAACAGTCATTGTTAATTTAAAAGATACTGATTAGTATCACGTATAGATTTTAGATAAGGTTGAATAACAGAATAACAGGAAACAAGTATTTTTCCTCTGAGCTCTCATCTCTCTCCTCCGCCTCCTCCTCCATCGACACTGTCTTCTCATACATGTCCTGGCAGTTCTTCATTTAGCTGGACTCATTAGCATTTTCTGACGCTAATCACTTCCATGAGGACGTGGCAATCTCAGCTAGCTAACGCAGTAGCCGCTCAGCACGTACAATACTGAGCGGACGGGCGTGCAGGCTAACGGGGCGGCGCGTATGATGGGCTGTCAGCGGCTAATCTGCCACAGAAGTGTTCATTAAGTCATTAGCGCTGACGCAGCGATGAGACGGCTGCAGGCGAGGATGATGCCTGCTTTGTCCTCTTTTATCATCACGTCCCCTTCCGTCCCTCCTCCCAACTGTCTGTCTGACTGCTGACTGACGGAATGAAAGAGTGGAGACGAACGGATAAAGTTCAAAGAAAAGGAAATGAGGACGAGAGAGAGAGGAGATGGATTCGACTGGAGTTCAAAGGTCAAGTACTGTGGTATTCAAACCTGCTCAGAGCCGAACCACTGTTACAGGTTAAATCTGGTTTATATTCTTTTATGCATTTCACCGCAGTCAATTATACAATAATTATTTAACATGAAGCCTTTTAACATTCAGGTTCTAGGAATCTCTATCAGTGTAAATCTGGCTCACGTATCTCAAGAACATCTCATCTTATCAGCCTCACACTTGGCAGGTGTATTGTTAAGGGCACTAGGAAGTGTAGTCTTGGATGTGGTGCGATTCAGACAAATGGTACGTTAGGTATTCTTAAACTTTGTTGATCAAAACGTTGGTGCTTTCACGAAAACAACTGATTCTCCAGTTCCCGATTCTGTGTACAGGGTCGAGCTTCAGTGAACTTTGGGTGAATAGCTCTTTGTGCAGCTACAGGGTTCTGTGGAGTGAGGCGTGCAGCTCAATTATTGTATTTTTACAGTTTCAAAAAGAAAGCTGCCACCAGCGTCGCCACAGGAAACGTTAACATCCCATTCCAAACAGGCAGGTTCAGAGCAGGCACTCACTACAGATTTAACATTAGAAGAACTTCAAGAAATATGTTGCTGTGTAATTTGTAAAGATTCTAAACTTCTCAAACAGTTTAGATTTTGACTGATCAAGTTGACCACTATCAAAATAACTGCATCTACATACGAGCATTATCAGCGTGGTAAAAACACAGTTGCACCAATTACAAAAGAGATTGTGGTAGAATTCTAGCTTGTTTACTTGTGTACATTAGTGTGTGTTCACTGCTGTATCATTTGAAGGAAACTGGCACTTGATTTGTGAGCCGGGCGGCGGTACGCTGATGTATGCGCTTGTGTGTTTCGCCTGCTGTTGATGACCCAGAAGTAAATTAGCCTGCTAATCTCACCGAGGCAGTGATTAACGAGTGAACCTGGAAACTCGGTCTGTGCCAGAGCGCAGACTTACAGCAAAACAAATAGCGACGGGGGAGCACCAGTGAGTGTGAGCATCTGAGCCTGTGTGTGTTTGCACAAGCTTCATTTGTAGAGGTCTACCTTTGCAGCAGCACATACACTACACTTACACAGTGTGTATGAAAGCATGTGCAGGGCATGTGTGTGTGAGCTTGTGTGTGTGTGTGTCTGTGTTGCCGGGCCCCAAACGGCGCACTGCGTCTCTGTGTTAAATCCAGCAATTAGTGCTCTGTACATAATTAACATGCTAATGAGTTGATCTACTTAAAAGCTGCTCTGACAAATAAAACATGGGAACGTAAACACACACACACACAGAATGGATTTGTGGGGTTGGGTAATACTTGTGATCCCATAGCCAGTGTTTTGTAAAATTTGCATATTTGCATTATGGAAGGAAGCCTTGATGGCCATATTTCATGCACACACACACACACACACACTTTGGTGTATAGCAGTGGGTGTTTCAGGAGATCAAGGGTGGGGGCTCATGGGAGAGGGTGCAGCTGGTGAATCTTCAAACAAAAAAAATGAAAAAACTGGCTCCAGCAATGCACTCGCACAATATCACACACACGCAAACAACAAATCTTACACACAAACACACACATAAATGCACAATTTCCGCATCCTCTCTCTGTCTGAGTCGCTGACCCAGAATGTGACCTCAGCTATGATCATAGGGAGGGATGAGTGACTCATTGCGATACACAGACATACACACACCTGGCAACCGGGTTTGGCAGATGAAGACGAAAATATGACAACAAAAGTGAGCTTGTTCTCTGGTGAGTGGAGAACTTCACATGGTAAAATATACAATGAGGGAATAATATTAAAAAAAAATACCATAACACATTGAATCAGTGAGTATAGGATGTAGAGATAAGTGCATGTGTGATTTTAGTACCTCTCCAGGTAGGCAGAGATCAGGGGGGAGCAGAGATTGGCGGTGGGCTTGGCCAGGCCGAGGGTGAAGAGGGTGTCCTGCAGCCGTCGGATGGGGGCGGGACCTTTGGTCACTAAGCTGTTCAACGCGTAGAAGAGCATGGTGACGTTGGCGTCGTTTATCGCCACATCTTTCTCCTTCATCTCCTTCAGGATGTCCACAGCCTCTGAGAGAGGGAAAGAGAAATACAGAACAGGCATCATCATCGTGAAGACATGATATCATCAGAAACACTTCTTCCTATAGCTCCTCAACATGTCTGATGCTTTGGTAACATCACGTTCAATCAAAAACAACACACAAGGGATGGTGGGAGGAATTCAGAGGTAAAGACAAAAGAATATATGAAAAAGACGGAAAGAGAAGGAGAAAGAGAGATAATGCAGAGAGAAAGCGAGAGGTGGGCAGAGCGTAGCTGGGAGAAGAGTAGGGTGTGTGAATATGATAAAAAGCCCCTTTAGCTAATTCCATGTGGGGAAAACAAACCCATATTAAAACAGCATTTTGCGCCCAGCGGGCATGCAATTCCAACCCCGTATAATGCCAACTCTGCGCTAATTGCTACTTGCGGTTTTCTAAACGAGACTACAATTACCAGACCCCTACAATGGAGGCCGGCTTTTTGCCGTGGCCATGTGGAAAGCACTTGGGGGGCTAAATTATAGGTATGTGGCAACAGGGGCCCGCAGCAGCCCCGGTGAGACCCCGGTAAGCGGGCTGAGGGGTGGATCAGTTTGGTCAAGTCCAGCCAGTAATGGAGGGCTTTTTACTGGGCCATGCGCCCATCTGGCCAACACCAGGGGCTAAATGGTGAAAAGGGAGTGTATGAGTGCGCGTGTGTGTCGGTGTATGTATGCGTGTGTGTAATCGTAAGCTAATTAAGATTCGTTTACTGTCTATTTAGACAGCTCCTAATGGCCTGACAGCGATACAGCCGCTCTCCACCACAGATACTAATCTATACAGCATGACTGAGAGGGAAGGTGGAGATGGAGAGATGCAGAGATGCAGAGAAACTGAATACATTTGAATAATGTGTATGAAGTCATTTCGCCAACTGCAGCCAATAATGGCACCTCGATTAAAATTCAGTCGAGAAAAATACTGGCTCCTTATGTCGGTGAAAACTGTAGCAAACGCTGATAAAAATGCAGAAAAATATTTCTGCACAACTTGTAAGTAACTGGTATTATAAAAAAACCTATAATGAGGGGTGTCATTCTCTACTGAGAACACACAGTTACACAGACACACACACTTGTGGGGTGAGGGACGGGGCCACTGGTGAGTGCTTTGGCATCCTAATTTCAGTCTCTCTCTGCCAATTGTTATGGCGATGAGAAACGCTGTCACAGATGGGACAGGGGAAAATAGAGGAGGGAAGGATGGAGTAAGGGTAACTGGCAATGGAGGAGACACAGAATTAGAGGGAGGACAATGACAGGGGAATGAAGCTTGTCAGAGGAAAAGGTTCGGTTTGCTGTATAAAGGTTTGACGTGTGGAGAAGGTAGAAAGAGGAACTTAATGCTGCCACATTAGAACAGTGTACATTCAGGAAATCAGTGGCTGCATCTCTCCTCTGCTGTAATTTAGTTCATAGTTCAACAGAAACAGCCTGAAAACTACAAAATCAAGATTATGAATGCTAATGAGCAACATATTGGAGTTTCAGGCTAAATCCCCCAAAATTTGGTAGCCATTTCACAATAGGATTGGAGCAAAGAGTGAACTTAATCTGATTTCAGACCTAAGGCAAATGTCTATGTCTTAATTCAACAACAGGGGCCAATACAGGGGGGTTGTCTCTTAATTGAGCTTCAATTATGTGTGTGTCTAAAGGGAAGAGAGACTGAAACTAAATTGGAAAATAAAAACGTAACTGTGATCGCTTTGAAACAAAAGCACGAACAAGCTGGACCTAAAATGCAGGATAGACATTTAACAACTTTCCTTTAAAGAGCTGATCTGATAAAAATCAAACCAATTCTCCTGCTCCTAATGGGTCTCTCTTCCTCTCTCCCCCCGGCCCTGTCTATCCCCACCTTTCTCCATCCCTCTCTGACAGACCCGTTAATCACTGAGACCAGTGGCTTGGAGATGATCTGCCCAAATGGAGCTCGACTAGCTAACATCCCTCCGTCCACCATCCCCACATTTCCCCATCTTTCCTTTTATCCGTCCGTTTAGCCAGTATGCATATCCATCAGCTCAGTCGAGCATCGTAGCCAGCAAAGCAAGCCAGATCCCCCCCCACTCACACACACACAGACCGGGAGGCAGACAGCCCAGGTAAACAAACATCACACAGCCCGATGGTTCATCTAATGTTCAATGACTTGACTGCTAGTGATGTCTCTTTTTCCCAAAAGACACACACACACACACGCCACCTGAAGCCAGACCCTGACCACCTGAAGCCAGAACAAGTTGTATTTACCAAAGTGGGAGGATGGACAGAGGGAGGCAGAGAGGCACGGGTAGGTCAAAGAGACGCACGCTGATAGAGAGTAGTATTTAAAATAATGGAGCGAGAGAAGTAAAGGTAGGGAGGTAAAGGCTCCTGAAGTCCATGTTGATACTATGGCAGGTTCACTGGGTGACAGGATGCACTTGTTCTGCAAATGGATATACAAATGTGACGTAATAATATTGTCTATGGAGCCTTTATACAAATATCTAGTTCATTCAGTTGTTTTTAATTGTTTTTCATGGCGTTCCGGAGACGTAAAATTCACGAGACTGGGTCAATGTATAATTAGTCTTTAAGAAGGCGAAAGAGTAATTATAAAGGAAAAGTTTTAGACCAAGAGGTGGAAGAAAGGTGACTTCAGGATAAATTCACAAGGAGGAAATGTAGTGAAGTTGCCTGGCGAGGTGGGAGGAGATGCTTTGAAACAAGGGCGAAAACAACAAAGCCATTAGAGAGGGCGAGAAATCAAGCAAGATGCCAGGAAACATGATCTTCAGCTGGGCCTGGTGTGTGCTGGGAGCCGGGGCGGACCAGCGTCTGGGTGGGGACAGGCTAACATCAAGGTTAGCCATGTGTGCTAATGTGGCTGACAAGCGTCCCTTCCATATGCACACTCTGGCTAATGGCAAATGCGTTAGCCCTATACACACACACACACAGAGATGGACACACCACCAAATGCCTTTTGCTTGAATTCACATGCAAATTTGCACGTCGATGCATGTGTGTATGTGTGTGTGTGTGTTTGTGTGTGTGTGTGTGTGAAATGCTCAAGCACTTCGGCAGACATGATCTGCCATTAGCATCAAGGCGGATTTCAATAATTCTGGAAAAATACACAGAGTCCTGTAATTTTCCCCCCTCTCTCATTTCTCCCTGACGCGGATGTGTGCAAGGGGTGGGGCGGCGGGGGGGTGGGGGTTGAGAGAATGACACGCTCGTTGACAGATCGGGGGGGTGGAGAGAGAGGGTCAGGTAGAGAGACGGAGGGAGCGAAGGAAGGGGAGGAGAGGACAGACAAGGGAAACATTTTGCCTGTCATTGTGTGCGAAAAGCAGCGCCGCAGATCTGATAGTAATTGTGTCTTCGATGGGCTGAAGGAAACCCACCGTAGCATTCAGGAAACGGCTCGCTAATGTGGTTTGAGGGAGGGAGAGAGATTGTGACAGAGTTGGCCACACACACACACACACACACACACACACACACACACACACACACACACACACACACACACACACACACACACACACACACACACACACACACACACACACACACACACACACACACACACACACACACACACACACACACACACACACACACACACACACACACACACACACACTCTAAGTTCAGGCCTGATCTCTGACTTAATGAGGAAAAAGTTGTGAAGAGTAACGCACCAGAGGGATTAGTCAATTCAACAAATAGAGGAAATTAAGAATCATTTTAATAAGTAAGTTGCTTTCAATCCTCTAAGCAAAATCTTTGTTTCTTGACAGTTGGTTTTTACTTTACCAGATTTTTTGATTAATCTACTATCTAATAATTCCAGAAATCTGTCTCTCTGTGTGATACACATCTTATTTCCTTCACTCTTGCCAGGTTTATTGTTAGGAGGCCAAGGAAGTGCAGTGTTGAATATGGTGCAATTTGGAAATCTGATTAAACAGTCGACCAGTGCTCTGCAGCAGAGCGACTGGGACAACAGCGAGTTGATTCTCCAGTTCAAGGTTCTACGTACTGAGACGTGCTTCATCAAACTTTGAATAAACAGGTGAACAGCTCTGAGTTCAACTGCAAGGTCACTTTGACGGTTTCAGAAGGAGAACTGCAACCAGCATCACCACTGGCCGAGCAAACAGCCCGATACCCGCAGGCATGTTTGGCACTGCACCAGTAATAAACAAATATGAACTGGCTGCTGCCTGACAGTAACTTACCCTCCACTCTGTCCACCTTGGAGAGAAGCTTGACCAATGCGATGTATTTACCAGCATCCAGCGAAATGGATGAGTCAATACGACTCCTAAAGACAGAGAGAGAGAGAGAGAGAGAGAGAGGGTGAGAGAGATTAGATTAATGTATTCCACTTACATTAATGCAACTCTTCTATTGTTCATTCTCCTGTTGGAGTTCTGTCTGATGTTGAAAGCAGGTGGTGAGTGAAGAGACAAGCACAAGATAGGGGGGGGGGGTCCTGTGTTATAGCGAGTTAACAGAAGGTCTGGACACTGCATTAATGTCTCCCCTAATACCACTCAAGTTAAACTTTAATGTCCCACTAGTGGTCCCTGCGTCGCCATGTGGGTGCAAAGAGTTTTCATATGCGTGTGTCCTGCTCCACTCACAGTTCCATCTTTAGATTGAGCGCCTCCTCCACGTTTTCGTGGCGGCAGCACAGGTTGATGAGGGTGGCGTAGCTGCCGGCCCCCAGCTCTTCCTCGTGCTGCTGCTTCAGCTCCAGGGCACGCTGCAGGTTCTGATCACACAACAGAGCAGGAACATTGCATTGGTCAACAAGAGGAAGGCGAAACCGCTCGTTTAAAGAGGAGATTTTGTGAGACAGAGCGATCCAAACAAATCCTACCTCCTCGGCACAGAGAGCCTGGATTGTCTGTTTGAGAATCAAGCCCAACGGTTTGTTCTCTGCTTTCAGTTCAGCTAATTTAGCCTCAAGTGCCACAACCTTACCCTCGATTCCCTGAAGGAGACAGAGAGGTGCACATGATCCAACACATTCTATTGACTATCATCAAATGGTACATTTCCAGTCTTGATAACACTCAGAGAACTTTACACTACAGTTTTTCTATTCCCACATTCATACAGTGCATCCAAGTGCAGCTCTATCACACATAAAACACACATCATGACCAGCTCTACCTCTGAAACCCCAGCCGCCCCTAAATAACAATACAAGCATCATATAATGTCCCAAAATCAGAAGTAAGTATCTTTTATTTAACCTGTGCTACTTACAGTAAAACGCGGAGCAGCTGACACAGAGCCACTGGACGCTCTGTCTCTGGGGTCCACCAGAGCGATCACATCCTAAAACACACACACACACATACAGAGAGCATAAGCATTAGGAATACACCATCAGTCTGTCATATTAAGGCTTTGGCTGTTGAGTTTCGCTGATTATTTTTCTCCAGTGACTGAACTTAAAGCTGTTCTACGAAACATTTTGAGTATAAATGACAGGGGAGGAGGTGGAGCTTTGTACCTTGACGAGCTCTGGGACTTGATGGGACTCCAGCAGGTTCCTGATACCTTTGAAGATGTTCAGTGAAATCTTTATATTCTGCACAGAAGAGAGAAGAGGAAGAAAATCAGCATCGTGAAAAAGCAACAATCATCGATCAGAACAGCTGGAGCGCAACTTGTCGAACTTTGTGTGGTGAGGTCAAAGGTTGAGATCAGCAGATGAACATTATGAACATAGTGGAAATACTGGAATTTCGGCTACCTGATGATAAGCATTATTAACTACTAGAAAAATCAATTTGTAGAAATCTGAATCAAGGAAATTCAAATGTAGTTTCATTAGGGACTGCTCTGGTTTGAAGGTTCCACGCCGGAGCAGGAAACTGCTTCACTATACTCCAAATGGCCATTTAAGACGTGACCTTTAACCAAAGAGTGTAAAACACGATTTAATCTTCCACAACATGTCTGGATGCCCCGACTCAAACCTCCACTCTTCAGAAATGGAGCAGGAGGAGGGCGCGTGTGTGTGTGTGTGTGTGTGTGTGTGTGTGTGTGTGTGTGTGTGTGTGTGTGTGTGTGTGTGTGTGTGTGTGTGTTGTGAATAATCCACGTCTGATTACACGCGGCAAATCGTCTCAGATCAGAATGTGTAAGCTCCTTTAACGTGGGAAGGTTATGAATGGACTGGATATAAATTTGTGTGCGAGTGGTGTATCTTGTGTTTGTGTGTGTGACTGTTTTCAGTCACCTTTTCAGTGTGTGTTTGTACCTGAGCCTGAAGATGATTTAAATACTTCCGCAGTTTGTCTTCCTGTCCCTGCAACTCCTCCTCTGTCCTGGTGTCGAACAGATTGTACAAGAAGTAGGATGCCCCTTCTGGATGGGACAAAAACACACACACAGAGAAAAAGAGTAGAGAGAGAGGTAGAGTGAGTGAGGAGTTGTCTTGGGAATACATTTAATTTGCCACTGTGTCAGTCACTGGATCCATTTGTGCATTTATACTATTTTCCTGTAACCTCTGCAGAGTGTGTGTTTGTGTCTCTTTTCTGCTGACAGAGGCTGCTTTCGGCTGGAGTGTGAGTGAATGTGCGACGGCTGGTAGTGACAGGCTCCCCTTACTTCAACTCCCACACACAAACACACACACACACACAGACAGACAATCGCAGATGTCGTCTAAAAGGATGTGACATGGATAACAGTCTCCATCGCTCCCACCAGCACACACCAGTTTCAGCAGTGGGGACGTTCTGTGACACGCATACTGACACAGAGTGACATTCACACTCCACACACACTCACTGGCAGACCAGGGATGCTGTCCTGCACTGACACACACACACACTTTAACTAGTCAGCGCTGTGTCAGCAGCCAGGCTCTATTTCCTCAGACGGAGAGAGCGCAGGTCTTTCACTTCCACACACCGACACACACCTTAACATAAACACACACGGGCTTCATGGCGAGAGCGGGGTCGGTCAGCAGTCTGCTGCTAATGAGACTGAACATAAACACACACACACACACACACACACACACACACACACACACACACACACACACACACACACACACACACACACACACACACACACACACACACACACACACACACACACACACACACACACACACACACACACACACACACACACACACACACAGGATTGCTCTGTCATCTGAATTATAGCAGAAAGGTGTCTTGCAGACTGCAGAGAGTGCAGTCTGCAGGTTTGAATACCGATATGTGACTAATATAGATACACAAAAACACACACCTTCTCTTTATCCCACCCATACAAACACACACTTCTTGCATATGAGAACACTGACAGATATTATGTGTCTGGGTTTGCTTACCAGCAGGCTTGGCGCCTTCCTTGCTGAAGCGCTTGTCTTTGAATAACAGCTCTGTGATCTGGAAAAAAGACAAACAATTTAACCGACAAACAAAGTTCTCAAAGGACTTTCCCACTGTAGTTTGTAGTGGGCTTAGGACAGAATAACATCCCAGACAGGGCTAAGCGAAATGTGTTATTTTGTATTAACTGTGTCTTACGCATTTTTTCCTTTAAATAATTTAAACTACATTTTGTAGAAGCCGGGTTGAGGAAAAAACTGTTCATTCTGAATCCAGATGAATATCCACCCACAATATATCTTTATTTAAACGCTCACTCTGCCATAAGGAGATTTAGATAAAAAGCAGCAGATGGTATTTGTCACATATTGTTTATTCTCCCTAAATGAAAGTCAGTGCGCAGCAGATGGTGTTAGTGTATCCTGGCTATTTTGCTTAAAGGAATAAGCAATCAAAAAAATGTATTCAAGTATAGTCTGTTATACTTTAACGATGAGAAATCCTGTATCTCTTGTAGTGGTGAACGATTGCTTCACAAAGACTTACCTTCGCCATGCTCTCCACATCATCAGACCTGCAGGGGGCAGTAGAGGACAAGACATGAGCACCCAGTGGACTTGCCTCAACAGCAGGTCAACAACAACAACAACACTGGAACATGACAGCATTAATGTGCAATCTGCTCATAAGCGTTATGCTTCTAGGCGGCAAAACATAGACCACGGTTTACATTTCTGAAAGCAAAGCTACAGAAACATGTCCACCACACACTTCCAAAACAGACTCATTCTTCTCATTCATGTTTTTCTCTATTTCTTATACCAATAAAAGCTCCTTGAGAAAACTCAAGGCCTAAAAACTTTATCAGCTCTTTTTTTTTTTTTTTTCTGTAAAAGTTCTCTCACATATAATCAGCTTACGGTTGAAAGCTGTAAAATCCCAATACAGAGAAACCTCTCACACATATTTTAACTCTAAGTGTCAATTGTTCAGATGTAATTTTAATGTCTGAATAAAAGCAACAGGCATTCTTTGGATGTTAATATTTTTTTTTTTTGCATTTTCTCTACAAGGAAATATCAAATAAATTACTATATAATATACGTTTTTAAATATAACAAAAATATTTTTGTGATGAATAAATTCAGATAAAAATTTCTGACAGCAAGTAATAATTTATAATATATCATCGTATATACACGACATAGCAACTGTACTAACATGGTAGTACAATACTATACAGCAAGTATACGCATCAGATTCCTCAGTTTGACACCCTCGATCCCACAGTACAAGAGACAAGTGGGATGGCTTCACAAAAGACACACACACACGCACGCACGCACGCACACACACACACACACACACGTTGGGGCTAAATGATGACAGTGTGTGACATTTCTGGCGTTGTCAGCGAGTTGGAGGAGACGAGGAGAGAGGGGGAGATGAAAGGAAAAGGGAGAAGAAGAAGAAGAGGTCTTTAATGATTAAATTATCCCCTGACCTTGTCTTTGACAGGGGCAGGTCCCGCATTGCAATGACACGGCAATCTCTCTCTTTAACACACACACACAAACGCGCAAGCACACACACAGTTCCCAAGTGACAAGCCCAATTATGACCCTGTCAGGCAACCTAACAGTCAGAGGAGTGTGTGTGTTAATGCAATGAGTGCAAAGCTTACGGAGGAGAGGAAGTGGAAAAACAAATAATGAATAATCTGAAGTAAACCAAACTTGACACAAGAAGATAGATCTGCCAATTTCTGCACAAACAATCTGGAAATCTACATTTTCTGAATTTTTTTACGTGCTTTTTTTGTTGATATTTTTTTTTAAATCAGCATTTGCTGTTACAACAATTTTTCCTTTATAGTATAGATGACCTACAGCAGAATTCTCATCTTAAGAGAACTTAATTCTTAAATTTATTTTATTTATTGCCATCATTTTTTTATTAAAGCTATAAAACTATGTCCCAGGACAAGAAAGTGCATTGCAACTATTTTTTATTTAATAAAAAAATAAAATACAACCCATTCGCTTTCTTCCATCTGTAATGTTGGTTCAACTTTTAACATCCAAAGCTACGATAGGGAATTCATGGACCGACTGAAAAGTTCAAAGTTAAACAAAATGGAGCATGTTTTTTGTTTTCAAGTGGAAGAAATCCTTCGGTCCCTGCAGACGGGTCAGCACTTTTCTCTTTGACTCACCTCCAGCTTCGCTCAGGGTCCAAAATGTTTTTGTGTGGACGTGTGGTGTTAAACTGTAAATATTCATAAACACCCATTTCAACAAAAGCCCACAGGTCCGACCGTGGTCCTTAGGCAAACTCTGTGTGAGTGTGTGTGTGTGTGTGTGTGTGTGTGTGTGGGGGGGGGGGTCTGGGTATAAGGGGCAGTGGTGGGCATCTGCTAATTTACATATCTCCCACGGTGCTTTGGGGCGAGAGCTAAGGGATGTAGGCCTCCATATGCATGAGGCACCCGTGTGTGTGTGTGTGTGTGTGTAAGTCTGCCAGTGTGTGTGATGCAGTGTTTTCCCCACAGCTGCCCATACACATCCACACTGTAGATGGTGTGATATGCTGCACATGTCATATTCAAAGCATATGCGGCGGTGACCTCCAATAGTGCTACAGGCCTCCCTAAAAACGCCAGTCAGGAGCTATGAGGCAAAATATGGAGAAATATGGAATATCAAATGATGGAGAACACGAGCAGACTACGGGCTAATTGACTCACTTTCTGAAGCCCAGGATGAGGCTGTTGCGGAAACTGTTATGGTCCGTCGGGGGGAAGGAGGGATCCGACACTGAAATGAAGACGGACAGAAAAACGTTTACAGGCAAAGAAAGAGAAAAAGCCTGAAACAACTTGTCTTCTTGTGGCCTGAGCAATGTGGTTTATGATGAGATTATATGCAGTGTTTCCCATTAACCGATGATTTTACTTCTATCTAGTGAATTATCAGCAACATCCAGCACTAGACTATATTAACACATTCACCTCTGGGTACTTTCCAGTTTAATATAAGGCATCTATTGTTGGCCACTGTATAACTCAACAAGAAAAATCCTTGATCAAAAAAGTAGTTTTACAGTTTCTGATTCACCAGTCAGTTTCAACTGCAAAGTCCAAGAAATATAAAGTTCAGAAGATTTCCAGGGCTGCACACAATTTTCATTATTTTTTATGTATGATATGAGGGGCCCTGGCCGGAAACTAATTGTGAAAGAATTCAAGTTCTATTGTCCAAGGACACGACTTTAAATTACTTGTTCGAGAAAAAGTCTGAAAAGCCAAACGCGTTCAATTTAAAATTATTTATAACCGAAGCGAAGCTGTGAATTCTTTCAATTTATGAAGCTGAAAGCAGCGAAGGTCTGGAATTTCCTGGCTTGATAAACATTTCGAAGGAAGCTTTCTGTGTTTCTGGTGATACTGTAATGTCAAGGAGAAGAAATCCATAAGGGACACTGAAATACATAGAGACGAAGGAGACCAATGTATGTGGAAACCAAAGCTGGATGTTTGAGACTAAAACGAGATGAAAGACAGAAAACAAGAAGAATCATCCATTATTAACGATACTTCTTGATCCCATCACTCTGCCGGTTCAGGCACATCTCGTTTCTCGCTCTTTACATATTCACACAGACTAATCTCTTAAAAGGCCTGATGAGCACAGACGGGTGAGAGGGGAAATGTACCAAGGAAAGCTGAAAATTCTTCTGTGTGCGTTGACGCTGGACCAATTAGCCCGCAGGCATAGCAGTGATTTTTATAATGATGGGAGCTTGAGATGCAGTGGTGTGTGTGTGTGTGTGTGTGCGAGTCTGTATGTGTGTGTGAGTGTGTGTGAGTCTGTATGTGTGTGTGTGCTTACATTTGGTGTAGAGTTTTGCCAAGTCGCTCGCTGCCAAGGAGCGGACCTCTAAAGACACAAAGTTGTCAGAGTCCAGAGAGATGCCAGCTTCCTAAATGGAATAAATAAAAATCACTGTAATGATAAATAAATAAATTTTTAAAAAATCACATTACATTCAATCACATTACCGTGATGGCCTGTCGAGCGGCCTCTGTGCTGGGGAAGGCAGGGAGGATGTAGATGGACAAAGTCTCAGAGTCCGGGGTCACGCCCAGTTCCTTCATGCCCCTCATCACCTCCATTACACCTGCAACACACACACAAAGTCATTAATATCATCTTTCAGGGTCTCTGCAATTTTTAAAAAAGTTACATTTAGGACTTTAAGACCCGAATGAATTAAGTTAAAGACCTTTGACACATGAGGGAATATCAAGAGTCCCAGAATTACTTGCAGCTCCTTTTTTATGACCTTAATTGAATCATAGAATAAAACATTGGTTTTCTCTGACTTATCAAATAAATGTTTGGTCCCGCAAATAAGAATATTTTTGAACTGAATAAACAGTCGTGTATGAGATTAGTTTCCTACAGTTTATAAAAACAGACCTTGTTGTTTTGGCAGCACTTTGCTCCATTCACTTTCATGCACAGGCCTGGAGCTGTGAACCCACGGCTAAAATATGGCTCTGAGAAATGAGCTGGCACATACTTTCTGTCACTCCTGCAGTTCAAACACACACACACACACACACAAAATGCTAATGGACACCCCTCTCTCTACCTTGGACTGCTGGATACATGCACATAAACACGCACTGGGCCTGAAGTGGACTCTTGCACCATCACCCTGCACTCTAGCAGAGCCCCGAGGTCCTGCCCCAGGGAAGGGGGCCAAAACAGCCACATGCATATGGAACAGTCGCTTACACACACTCAAAATGCCCGCAAGTCTGTGTGTGTGTGTGTGTGTGTGTATATATTTGGGAGTGTGGGCACATATGGAGAAGGCACTGCAGCACTTTGCATATGTCTGGGAGCGTCCCCACAAAGGACATGGACCTAAATGAGTGCATGCACGCATCCGTGGACGTGCGTTCACTCTTACCGTGTGTTGCTATGCGGGTTTAGGACCAAAATATCAATTCATCTCAATGTTATATAAGACTGCATCCAAGGTACCAATACACCTTGCTCCAATGTGGACTTCAGTAAACTCCCATAAAGTGCCTCCTTGAGTTCACACACCACCAGGAGCTGTGTGTGTATTTGCTTTCCATGCAGGTTCTGAAACACACATGCACGCACACATATATACAGCTCTGTGTTTCTGCGTCCTCCTGGGACGTATGTGTTCACCTGGCAGTCTCTCTCTTCTGCTGAATAAAAGATGAGGCCGAGGCTTTTATATGCCATTAAAACTTGCGGCTGGAGGTGGGGGGGTGCATTATGCCAGGTAGGGCTACCTGAACCACTTCATCCATCTATCCATATCACTCTATCATCTGCCCCTCTCACTATCCATCTACCCTGCTTTCAAGAAAGAGTCAACAGGCGATTTTCCTCTTTCTTCTCAATGGAGGATCCATCCAGTCTGCGGTCCATTCTAACCCCTAATCGCTTTCATCCTGGCCGTTTTTTATGAAAGAAGAGAGGGAGCACCTGCTTTCCTCCTGAATAATCCATAATCAATTTCACGGTGAGTCAGACAGACAGAAAACAAGTGAATGGAGAGCTGGACGTATAAATGCATACGCCGGCGCTTTCCGGCCGCAGCACGTCAGCTTTCCTGATAATCAGCACTTTTCTGTTGTCCAACAAGCATGTTTGTGTGTTTGTGTGTTTGTGCAAGTCAAGTCTGCGAACAAGAGCTTTTAACCCTTTCAACCCCAGAGTGCTTTTCTCAGTCGTCTACTCCCTTTATTTACAGGCCTGTGGCAAACGTTGCAACATGACTTGGGTAAGCAGTTATAAATCAGGCTACTGAGTAAGTCTGTGTGCCTGTGAGTGGTAGTGATTTACATCAGCCACTTTCATGTCTGTGTAGACCACTCCTTAATGCAGATCAGCCTGACCCATACTGCTTCCTGACGAATAAACAAACCAATTAACAAACAAATGGACAGGGTTGAAAACGTAACTTGAAAAGGGGAAATAAGATTCCTGGATCCAACCATTTACACCAATCAACTGCAAAATTAAATGGTTTCTCCCTTTATGGGTCAAAACAAATGTTGTCTGTTGACAGACAAACTAACAGACAACCGCAAATGAAAACATAACCTTTTTGGCAGAGGTTAATATTATGTAGTGTCATTTGCACACTTCTCATTCTGAGCCTTCTCTCCATATTCGTTACATGCCAGCAACTCTTGCATTTTCTTACTTCTCCCTGTCTGATCCATTTAAATAAAGATTGGAGACAGAGGAGAACTGAGAAGAGTGGAGGCCTCTCCAGGTTGGTCAGCATTAAGTCTGACATACCATCCGGGCAAGAAAGTATCAAAGTAGTGAGTTAAGCATGGCAGTGGTCACAAGATATCATCATCAGACTCATGTCTTCAGGTTAACTGTCACACACGAGAAGTGAGGACGGAGGAAAGAGAGGAAAAGAGGAGTGGAGTGAGCCGGCCGCTGTCATCTCCCACCATCCTTGGACATGAGTACCTGTCACTTCTCCTTCTCTTTCTCCCCCGACACCATCCTTCTCTCCATCGCTCCGTGTCGCCGACTCTCTGAAGGTAGAGTTTGCCTGCTGTGAGGCGATGGCGAGTTGTTTTAAAACAAAGCGAGGGCAAGAAAATGTCCATTTTATGAGGCAAGAAATGCTGTGATGCCATCCTCACTCTTTTTATTTTTTCATCTTGGCAAATCTGAATTAGCAGGTTTGAATGTTTAAACGGGGCAAAACCTGCTCAAAAAGGGCATTTGACTCCTTTCCCCATTGTCACAAGAGGTGTTTATTTCCCCTGGTGAAAAGGCTTTAGACAGAGAGGGACGCATTAAAGACAAAGTGAAACGGATCAAATTAAATAAATATGGTGAGGAGCAAAGAAGGAAAGCAGAGTCGACAAGGAGGCCTTTACATCTCTCATCACCTAACACACGAGCCTAAAAACACTCCCTTCCTATGAGAGTCTCCCTTCCCTTTCTGTCTTGCGCCGCCATGTCAGAAGGGATAAGAACGTGTTACATCGCGAGAGCTGACAAGCGGCGACTTGCTGGCGGCAGGTGGGAAGTTTGGCCCAGCATATGCTTCTGCTAAACCCGCCAAATCCACACCTCATCAAAATGCAAGGGGAGTTTTTTTTTCTTTTCATCCCTCCCTCCCCAATACCTCTCCTCCAATTCCAAGGCTCTGGCCTCTCTGCCCGCTAGTGACACCTGTGGACAAAAAGTGACACGGCGCTTAATATTTCATGGGCAGTGCACAGTGGGGCGCGTAATCCAAAGTGAATTCCCTCAGAGCGCTTGCATTTACATGAAATCAAGTCACTCTGCATCAGTCACATCACCTGCACTGCCCCCGACCTCCACACACACACACACACACACACACACACACACACACACACACACACACACACACACACACACACACACACACACACACACACACACACACACACACACACACACACACACACACACACACACACACACACACACACACACACACACACACACACACACACACACACACACACACACACACACCTCCAGCAGCCAATGAGTATAGAAAGCAGGAAGGAGAAGGAGAAAAAGAGGCTGCATCATTCAT
This sequence comes from Limanda limanda, assembly GCF_963576545.1. NCBI lineage: Eukaryota > Metazoa > Chordata > Actinopteri > Pleuronectiformes > Pleuronectidae > Limanda > Limanda limanda. The sequence continues at coordinate 5,744,385 of NC_083650.1, read as the reverse complement.
GAGGGTTAAGGCTAACGCCATCGGAAGCGAGTGTGTAAACGAAAGAGAAGTTTCTCCACTTTCCTGCCTTCCGTTCTTTCCCCCCCCCCACACACACACACACTGGGATAACTAAATGGAATCCATCTAATGTGTTTCTGTGGCTTTGAGACGAAGGAATTTAAAGTCTGGGTGTGGGTCTCGGCGCTTGTGTGGTTGTGAAAGTTTAAACTCATGTCTCATCGTCTTCTTCATGACAGGCACTGAGGCGTCTCACTATTCAAACGGAGAATCTGTCTCAACCGCACAGAGAAGTCAATCTGCAGCGTCGCCACACTCGTCTCACCAGCTCCCCCCCTGCCAGCTCAAATGCTGTCAATTAGCTGACAGGAGGAAAATACATCATTTATTAATCTCTCTGAAAAACCCCAAAGAGAGAGTCGGAGCTCGGAATAAATAAAGCACTTAAAAGCCCAGACGCTGCTGAAGACATTTGACAGGGTACATTCGCTAATGAGTTGTGAATTCTGACAAGTCTCCGAATGCAGACCGTCGGCCACCGACACGATTTCTACCACAAGCACGTCACTTACAAAATTTCCCCAAAAAAAATAACCATTTGCTTTAGCAGAGATGAAAAGTGGGAACAAAAGTATTCCCCTTAACTTCACCTCCTGGGACATTAAAATGTTCTTAAGTGGCAGATGAAGAAAATCCACAAAACGCTCTGAAGAAAGTAAAAAGCTCAATGTCAATATAAGAAACAAGACAATTTAATTTATTGTTTTAGTAATTTGGCCCGAGGTTAAATTTTATACAAGGTAGTTGAAAACCGTCAGGAGCTAATATAGTAACTTATCCATACATGTGACACGCTGCTTACCCAGATTCCCAAGTCTGACAGGAACAGCTGGACACAAACATGGGAGTAGTTTAAAAGGGTTTAACACAGACAAGTTGCATGTTGGGAAATTAATATTGAGGACAGATCCTTATTGGAAAAAGGAGAACTGGAGTGAGGGACAGTAGAAGACGTGGACTAAAACAAGATTTCGTTTGATAAAAAAAAGATTTGAAGTAAGCTACTGGAGCAAGATGACCTCGGACCCCTCAGCCTCCGGCATGTATGTGCTCTAATGTATGTGTCTATGTGGAGAGCCCCCCCCAGTCGTCCTAACGAGAAGGATAAGCTGCCCCCGCGACACGGGCAAAGGTCACCACATCAACCATCCATACATGATGTGCACCACTTTCTTATTTCACCAGCTTCTGCAAAGTTGGTACACTGGCGGCTTTTGGGGACATTTACTATTTAAAATTCCATGGATGGCAGTGGTGCATTATTGACAATTCATTTCTTCTGAGTAGAAGAAGTTGCTGTCATCATTTCATTTAAAGGTGACAAGTGTTTGCCGATCATGAGGAGAAATAGGAAATATGACATTCGTGTCTGTGCGTACTTTCTGAAAGTCGGTGTCTTTTTGGTGCAGAGCTCGTGAGTGGCTGATGTTGAGACGTCTTCTAAACCTGGTGATCTATTCCTGGATCTCTCCAGAGAGACTCGGATGTGTGTGTGTATCTCGGAGTGAGTGTGTATGTACGTGTTTGTTTCATCTCTTCCGGCCTCAACTTTCTCACTCGGGGATCAGGCTTCTTTGCCCTCGACTGCCCCCGCTCAGTGAAATCTGTCCCAGCTGGACCACTCTGTGAGACATTAATATTTGAGGGAAACTCTCCTTTAAAAGCCCTTCCTGATACAGAGGACAGAGGAAGTCATGAACCCCTCTGCACAGGAAAAACAACACACGTTCACAAACAGCTAATATCATAACCCCCCCCAAAAAACCTCTCTCCGTGTCAGTCTGGATGCAGCGAGAATTAAAAACAACAGCATCGGTCTCATGTCCTATGCCGTTACAACTCCCAGACATTCAGTGACATGTTCAGGTTATACAATCACAGCATTAAAGCTAAATAATCATATACAAAAATGCAAGATGAAGTCAGTGTTTGTGTGTGTTTCTGTACCAGCTGGGTTGTCCTCCTTCAAAAACTGACTGAGGAGAGGGCAGAAGTAGTGTGACCTTATGGGAAGGCCTTGCTCCTTCAATATCTTCATCAGCTCAAAACACAAACCTGGAAAAAAAACAAAGAGCAAAACACAGATTTATTATAATAAGCACCTAACCATCTGTCAAGAGGTTCATGCATTAATGTTGCACTCAAAATACAGTCTATCCAATGTGGGGGCTGTGTGATGTGACAAAGACCTCATATCCCAATAAAGGGGATTTCAAACTGTTATTTGTTACTCGTATCTTTCCTAAACTATGTAAATTGGGAGCATGTTATCTAGAAGTGGGCAGAATTTCCTATGGCTCTTGCAATGACCAAGTTTGGGATTTGTTTCACTCAACTCTACTTTTGTGGTTCTCATCCATAGACCCTCTTGACATGATTCTCGAGTAGGGGGTTAAAGAGGGTCAATATCTACTAGCTACTATCTTCTGTTCTGATTTACTGTTCTTTATTTGTGTCTCTTTCATACAAATTTCCTGTCTATAAACATATTGGAAGAAAGTGCCATCCAAATGACAAAAAATTTGATTTGTGGCATAATGAAACTGCAACGGAGAATCATGTGAAAAACCAGTTTTCCTTACGTCAAATGAGATACAATTGTTATATCACACAGCCCTGTTAATAAATAGCTATTGGTATTGTTGTGTGTACAGAAATATAGCATTAACAATAAACTTTATAAAAAGAGAAATATCTCTCTTCAACACAAGTGATGAAAGTAAATTAAAGCCTGTGCCGTACCAGTCTTCTTGGCCTCCAGAGCACATTGCAGAGAGAAGGTGAGTGGGGCAGAGTGACGCTTTGTCTCCTGGAGCTCTTCACAGTAACCCGTGAGCTTCTCCAGTGACTGTAGCACACACACAGGGGAATTAAAAATGTACCTAAAGATCTAAATTCATCCTCAACATACATTTCAAGTGTTACAATGAATGCTTAAAGTCAAACACCGAGTTAGGGGGAAGTGAGAGAACTTGTTGTATCTACCGTGTTCATGGTGACACAGTGTCTGAGGAAGAAGTTGCCCAGGTTCGGGGAATCGTTGTTGTAATTATCCGGCTCCAGTGAGGAGAAACTCTTCAGGACGTTAAAAGCTGTGTCTTCCTGGCCCTGCGTGATCAGGCTCAGACACAGATTCATAGCATCTACAATAAAAACAAAAAGGGACATTCTTCTCAGCCTCATAACACTTTTAATACGACTGTTAATACAGCTGATTAGCTAGTTAAATAAAAAGGTGCTGGAGAAAACATGACGTGTGCATGAGTACCTGGCACATAACCCCTCTCGTGCCTCATGCGCTCAACCATGTCTGGGATGAGATGCTGGTGTCCGGACTTGGCCAAAGTGAAGATGATCTGCATGATGTCCCGGTCCATCAGACTGCAGTCGGCACTCTCTGCTTCCTCCATGGTCTGATACAGACAGACAAGAGTGGGAGGAGTGTTTGAGAGGCAGAGGAATAGAAAAGGGAGGAGAGGAAAAATAAAACACAGAGAGGAAGTTCAATCATCACATTTAAACACACACAAAATGACAAAATGTTCATCAGCACTGTTTTGAAACCACACACACCTTTTTCAGACTTTCCAGGTCTCCCTTTTCGGCGTAGGTGTTAAGCAGTGATAAATAAGTGTCAGGTCCTGGTTCAATTCCCGCTCCGCGCATCACAGGCAGGATGTTCTTAGCACTCTCGAGGTCACTGCACATAAAAAGATGACAGCTTGTTAAAATCGAATTACTCCAACACTTATTATGTCCCATTAAATATTATAGTGACACTCACCCTGCACGAGCGTGGCCGGTCACCAGAGAGTTGAAAACCGCCTCGGTGATCGGCAAATCTTTGGTCTTCATGAAACCCAATATGGTGCTGAGGAGGCAGAGAAGACATAGGGAATGAGGAAAAGACAGGAAAGTCAAAATATAAGATCTTCTGCTTACAAAGACTAAAATATAAAGTTAATATACTGTATTTTACAAAATACAATCATATCAAATGTTAAGCTCTACAAACTGTGTCCCATCAGAACATGAACTCTGTTGGCTGGTTGCTCACCTGGCTCCCTCGATATCCCCATTATGGCAATAGGCTGCTATGAGTCTCTGGTAGGTAACCTAGGAAACAAACAGAACGACCAGAATCAACACCTTGGGATTGTATTGGGATGCAGACCCTAAAAAGATTTTGATCAATTGTGCTTGTTTTTCTTCCAGCTTGCAGCACTTACTCTGTTGGGCTGGACATTAGCTGCTTCCATCTTGGCCAGGAAGTCCGTGGGAGAGAACTTGAACTCATTCTGCAGGTAAACCTTCAGCAGGGCGTTGTAGTGACTGACATCAAACTGTGCACCTGGGGAGGAGAAGGCAAACATCTGTCAACCCAGTCACAGTCGACTACGATGAGCCAAAGACTTCTACTCTCATAACCATGATTAAATACTTGATGAAATGACGATTAAGTTATTTCCATTAGTGCTGTCACTTACCCAACTCATGCAGCTTCTCCCACACCCGGTGTGCCAGCACGGTGCGTTCCTCCAGAGGAACCTCCGGCAGCAGCGAGCCACAGCTACGCAGCAGCAACAAGGCCTGGTTCCCACTGGGATAACCTTCAAACCGACAGGAACAGAGGATGAGGATGGATGGAGAGAGAGAGAGAACGACAGGACTGTGTATTCCTGATATCACACAGCTAGCTACACTTTCTGGGATAATCAGTATAGTTTGGTTCGTTTCTCACAATATTCTAATGTCCATCAGCACCTACTGAGCTGGGTTATCAGTAGTTTGATGAATAATAATGGTCTACCCCTTCATCTGACTTCCATGTGTCCACCTGTCGGTTGCTCGGCCTGCCTACCTGCCCTGCAGATGTCATGGAAGATGCGGAGCAGCAGCGTCTTGGTGATGCGGCCGGTCCTCCTCACAGAGCTGTCGAGCTTGGCCAGAGCCCAGTCGAACTGCTGCGCCTGCTTGGACCGCACCGACACACTGGCTTCGTCCTTTCTGTCTGGAGCCACGGAATAACCACGCAGACAGCCCGCCGAATACGGCCACACGTGACTGCAGAGGGGATTCACACAGTGATACAGTGAAGGAGGGAGTTTTAGAGCAGAGAGGGATGTTTGTGTGTGTGAGGGGGAGGAGAACAGATTGAGCAGTTTATTAGGTACAAGAAGCTCAAACTAATGCAGCCTAATACAACAGCCCTGTCATAACTCCTTTATCATGAAGGTTAATATGTTTAGTTTGTGTTTTAAGTGCTGATGCAACAGATGAACAGGCCTGATTTTTGTCATCACAGCCCACAGGGTTTTAACTTCAAACACTGAGGTTTTGTCAGCTTCCACACAAACTGAGTATTATGGCTTCATGTAGTACGAATTTATTGTGACCCTGGTGTATAAGGATGCATTCATTTCAGCTGTATTTAACTAATAATAATCCATAAGTGTAGATACACATGGATGCACAGTAGCTTCACCATTTGAAATGCTGCTGCAGGTTTTAGTCAGGAGCTGTGACCTTGAGTTTAAAATGTTCCTAGAGAGAAAAACAACACCAGGACTGAAACCTCTTCATCTTCAATACGCCTGCAATCCTCTACTGACACTTACTGATTTAAATCTGACCCTTAGATTTGATAAGAACATCTTCTGTAGCTGCAGCCTGACAGAATGAATGGCTGCACTTCACTGATGAGCCTCTTGCTAACAGTTAGCATGTCATTTAAACCAAGGGTCGGTGCATAGACATGAGTCTGCCCACTGCTGCACCAATAAACAAGTTAATTGTTTAAGATATGAAGTTTGAAGAATGAGTGGCCACACATACATAACCTCTGATCAGCCCCTTATGTAAAGGATGAGGCCATGTTTATCTCAAGCTAAAGCTAGGCAGTGCTGGTGGGAAACCGAGTCTAACATGATGCTGCAGGTGTCCGAGCAGTGCATGTGGTTCCACAGGTTCTATCCCGGTGAACACGAGTGAAGCTGGACTGTCATTGAGTCTCAATGAGTCTCAATGACAGTCCAGCTTCACATGTGGCTAACAGCAGCTAGCATCCTGCGTGATACCTGATGGGGACCCGGGCCGACCCGGTTCGGCTGAGACCGGAACACGTCGCGGTTTTGGTTCCGGAGAGAGCCCCGCTGTACAGGCGAGTCAGCGGCGGCCCGGTCCGGCTCGTCCCGGCGACGTGGAGCAAGCCCGAAGGCGAGAGTCTGAGGAGCCGGGCTGATCTCAAGAGGGCGGCCATGTTTCCTGGAGCAGCGTGTGGAAGGGCATCCGCACCACGTGACAGCTCACAGGAAGTAGCGCGAGAGCAGCGGATGAGCGCGTGGGTTCCTCGCATCCTGCCTGGAGGTTTGTTGTGTTTTTATTTATTTATTTATTATCAGAAAGAGAAATGCTGAATAGACTTTAAACCGTTCCTGGATCTGCACCGAAATTGTGATCTTACGAAAAATAAATTGTAATTAATTCTATTTCATAATTGTTCATTCAAAAAATATTAGACTTAATTAATCCCAAATGAAATTATTGTGCCAGGTTACAGTAACACAATAAAAAGTAAAGAGAATGAAACATGAGTATATAGTCTAAAGAATATTAGAAAATAAAAGTATAGAGTATTATATTTGATAATAAAAATGTAGTGTTTACAGAATATTATAATTTTTTTTCAGGAAATTTATTGTGTATTTGTTTTGTTTGTGAAACCATAGAAACCATCATTTGTTTTTACAGTGGTGGGGTCATTTTCACTTTTGTTGACAGGTTGAATTAAGGATTGGTGAGGACAGGCCGTATACAGTATATACAGATATATTTATCTAGTAAGAACAGACCAGACATGATGTTTCAGAGGTAGAATTTCACAGTGACAAATTAATTTATTTCATATATTTTCATTACAATACAAAAAAACATTTTCAACAATTAGCTGAGTTCTTTAATCAACTCTCTTTTTCCTCTCTTCTTCCCTTTCTTCAAGTTCTCCTCAACTACAGCCTTTGATTTCTCCAGGCTGCTCCGTGCGCTCTCTCTCTTACTGTGTTCATTCCATGACTCGACAGCCAGTCTTTGGATCTGGGCTGCATTGTCCAACACCCAGGCTTGAAAGAATTCACACTTCTTGCTTGCCAGGAAGTACTTCTGCCTCCTTGCCCCTTCTTCTCCCTCTTTAGAGAGAGACGTTCTGGCCTGGGAGAGAACTGAGCGAAGCTGACTCAAAGCTGACAGACAGTATCCTGTAGCATCTTTTCTGTCTCTACCCGTCATGATGTGAGCCACAGCTTCCACCGCCCTGGTCGGGGCCAGTGGATCCTCCTTGTCCAGGTACCCTCCACCCAGAATTAGAGTTTCTCCACATCCTAAGGCCTCTAGGAGAGAGTTGAACACCCTGTTAGAGTTCAGGGCCTCGGACAGAGTCAGGATCATGTCACAAAACTCAAACATCAGTGAGTCAGTGTCACCGTTTAGGAAGCACAGACTGAAAGTGTAGCCATAAAGTGCATTCGCCAAACCATAGCAAACCAGGGGGGATGGATTTGCACATAAAGAGCTCAACTTTGGAATCTTTGCGGAAACTGGAGGCACAGTGGGACCTGTTGAACTTCCCTTGTTCTTGCTTGTATTCGTCTCTTTAATCTTTTTCACCTTTGTAGCCTTTTTGCCCTGTTTGTGAGCCACTTCATGCGACTCCTTGACTTCATTGCAAACATCCTGTTCCTCCACAGTTGCTGAATCTTCGCTTTCCAATTCGCTCACTTCCCCCACCAGTGCCATCCCTGCTCCGTCATGCTCCTCCCACCATGGTCTCCACAGGGGAACGAGCTTGCTAAGAGCTCCAGACTTCATCATGTCCATGAACAGGTCTTTCTCTTTGCCGTTGAGAATTTCCCACAGCTCCTCTTCTGAGAGTTTGTCCAAATCCATCCCAGAGAGTCGTTCCGCCAGGTCCAGCTCCCCTCCTGCACTTTCAGCATCTTCATCCAAGTCTCCAGGAAGCAGCTCTCCATCTCCAATCTCTGAAAGTGTTCTCAAAATAGCCTCAATCTCGCTGGCACTCCCCTCTCCAGACTGTTGGAGCTCTGCTAACCTGGACAAGAGCTCCACAACCTGTACTTTCTCCGCTGCCACTTCTTCCCCTTCATCAACGTCATCTGACACGATACCGGCTTCTTTTAACAAACCCTCCATCCCCCCATCGGTTCTTTCTGCCTTTTGTCTGAGGCCCACAAGAATCTCCTGCATTTTCTTTCTCTGCTCGCCTTCTGTTTTCCCCATATCCTTCAGTTCCTTGAGCACAGACTCCTTGTAAAATGCTTCAGAGCAGAAAGAGTGATCGGGGCTCTGGTAGCAAGCCAGGCCACAATAACGCAGGTTACACCGAGGACAGGTGTAGCAAGAGGGTTTACATTTACACATCATGCAGATAGCATTCATCCCAGCGTAACTCCCATCCTCTGTAGACTCCTCTCCCTCTGCCTTGGCCGGAACAAGAAACTCCTCTGGTCCAGAGTCAGCTCCTCTGGCCGGGAGCAGAATCCCATCTCTGGCTACGCCCTCGGGCTCCAAGTCAGTCCAGTCCTCCTTCGGGCCGATGTCCGTCAGGAGACTTCTGACAGACGGAGGAAGTCTCCGTCTTATTATAGGATTCATTGGTGGTTGAATAGGGCCAAAGAAGGATGGTGGAGCAAAGGAAGAGAACGGTCTGAAGCAGGTCACCTAAGAGGCAAACAAATAAAAAAAGTTAGTACAATGTGTGGAACACTAACTTAGGATATTGACATTGAAGATAACACTGAAGTCAGCTTCTGATTTGGTGTTTCAGGGGGAAATGGCAACACAGAGGAACAGATTCTCCATTTATTAACATTTTATCAACAGTTTTACACTGTTTTAAACTTTCTGTCAGAATTGTGAAACCTTTCTTTTAATCTGTAAGTGTGTTGATGTATTGTTTAAAAAACCATTCCATCCTATTTGTCAACAATAGTTGTATTTTTATTACAATACACTTATAAATCTACTTTATTTAATCTTCAACTGTATTTTGGACTTAATACTCTGTGTTTATCTATTCTGTATTTTATTCTACTTTATATTGTTCTGTAATCTTGGAACAAGCTGGCAAAAGAATTTCCTGCAGGATAAATAGTCTTGTTTTATCAGGTTGAGATGCTAACGTGCTAACACAACGCGTTAAAGTTCAAATTTAAGCCGATTTAAAACCAAGTTCAGGTTCGTAAGAAGGTTTAAAACGCATCGTTCAAAGTGGTCGATACAACCACGTGTCTTCGTTGTTACTGTAAAATCTGAAACTAATGAGAAAAACTCACTTGGTCAACAGCAGCAACGTCTCATGTCCGCCGTCACAAACAAGGTCGCCTGCTGATGACGTGACACTGACTTCTTCTTCTTCTTCTTCTTCTTCTTCTTCTGTGATAAATTTCCTGCAGCTCACATCCACGTTCTCAAACTACTGCCACCTTCAGGTTTTATTTGTCCTCTTGACTTCCATTCATTTTTAAACCGTTTTTTTCTCCAGTTCAGACTAAAAACTACATGGAAATTACCTCCACGTTAAAATGTACTTTTATTTCCTGTAACATGTGTCACCATTTCCTCCAATATTGATGAAACCAACTCCTTTGTTTGAGGGATTATTTTGCAAATGGGTCTTCTCTCTTATTACCTTGGAAACCCGACAGTGCTTTGGACCTATAAGGGAATTAGGCATTTTTCCATTGCCACAGAATCATTCAAATTATATAATATTTGCAATTATGCATGTGACAACTCATTTATATAATAGTCCCTGGCAGTAGCCATGGCTACCTGCATGCATATGTGTAACAATAACTATCAAATAAACTTGTTCATACTCACATTGTCTTACATCTTGTAAAATTGAAAAGGAGCAAACCAAGATAAATTAATACAACTCATCTGATCAGTATGAACCCTGTTTTGGCATGTGCTTTTTCCCGTTTTCTTTTCCATACAGGTTTATTGCTCATTTCTTTAATGTTTGTTTTTGTTATTTTATCCATTGATTTGTCTGGAAACCTGAAACAGCTTAAAGCTTCACTGGCCAATAAACTGAAAATGTTCTCAGTGTGAACAGCTGATCAGCTGATTTAACAAACTGTCATATTTTTATGAGGCTCCACCCACAAAACCCAATGGTTTGTTTACTCCAAATAAAGATTCCCAATCAGAGGTTATCTGTAGGTTTCCCTGGAAACTAAATAATTAAAAGCTACGAAGACTCAAGCTTCTTTATTTAAAGAGCAGCAGCCAGTCAGATTGGAATGACTCATCACAAGCATTTATGCATGTGACTACATTACTGTCCCTCCATCTAACTCTCTGTCAGTCTGTGTGTGCAAAATGCACGTCTGTCTATGTGAGTGTCTTCCTGGCTGTGCTGTGTCTACATCTCCCATGGGGCTGTTTGCTATGAGGTGATTGTCTCCTGCAGGGGGTCAAGCATGGTAAAGGTCATGCAGGTGGGGAGTTGTCAGATGGCCGTCCACCCCTCACTGGGCCGAGGGGCTCCCGTGCCGCCTGTCGGAGCCTGTGGGGAAAGGGGGGGGGGTCCAAGGTCGGCGTGTGCCATGCTGTCTTGGCCCCGCCCCTGGCTGCCGTGCCAGTCCTGGGTGGGCTGCTGCCTCCTCTTGTCATTTTTATTTCTCCCTGGCATGTCCTGTGACACGTCAGTAGCCCCAACACTAAATCCACCAGCTACTGACTGTTGGACTGATGACGTGTCCTCACACAGGATCTCATCCAGGTTAGGAAGCCTTGGAAAAGCTTCTTGTCCCCTTGGCATGAGTCGAGGTACAGGTTTGGCATTTGGCAAAGACACACACACACATGCACACACACACACACACACACAGACATGTTTGTACTTCTATCTTAGTGAAGACACTCATTGACATAATACATTCCCTAGCCCCTTATGCCTAACCCTCACCCTCAAATAGCCCTTTAAAAATGTGAGGACCAGTAAAAATGTCCACACTTTCCAAAAATGTCCTCGAACTGAAGGTTCTATGCTTAAAATGGTCCTCACAAAGATATACGTGCAGGAACACACACACACACACAGACATTCTGCTGTCTGCCACCAGCTGGTAGGTGAACTGGCTCTGCCTTTTGGGCATGTCCAACCCTGGCATGTCTGGAGCTGTCTGCGTTACAGCAGGAGGGTGTAGCGTGTAGTGTGTGTGTGTGTGTGTGTGTGTGTGTGTGTGTGCGTGTGTTTGTGTGTGTGTGTCTGAGTGTGTGTTTGTCCACAGTGAGAGAGAGAGTAGACCTATGTTGATGTAGACTGTTCTGTCACCTGTCAGCTCAAAAGAATCTGGCATTATAGGCCCCAAAAGGGAGACTGAGCGTGTGTGTGTGTGTGTGTGTGTGTGTATGTAATCATAACCATAATGATGAGATTATTAGAATGCCTATGAAGCAAAATGGCTCAGAACAGAATGAAATAACGATTGTGGGTTGAGGACCAGCGTCTGTGAGTGAGTCAGTGTTAGTGACTGTGTGTTGTGTTGTGTTGGACAGAGAAACACACAAAGCTCTTAACTTAAACCTGACATAGCAACAACGTCTTCCTCGACTTCTCCTCCGCCTCTCATCTTTCCCCCCATATACCTTTTTTATGAATGAACCCAAGAATATAGGCTCATCTCCTCCAACATGAAAGCATCAATGTACTGCTTCAATAATTCATCTCCAGGATCTATTATTTACTTTTTATATTCACCTCCTCACAGGAAGGCTTTGCCTCTCCCTCATAAACCTCCTCTTCCTCTTCCTCCTCCTCCTCCTCCCTTTTCCTTCCCCCAGTCTTCCTTTAATTGACAACCTTTGCCAGGTCACTCAATTCATATAAACAAATCCCTGTTTCCTGTGCTGCTCCTTGATCCGCTTCGACAAGTAGCCTCTCCCTCTGAGTGTGTTCATGTGTGTGTGTGCCGGGTGCAGTGCAGCGTGTGATGTGCTAAAACACAGGTAGATGGAGCGCTACCCTCTCAGTGACCTAAAGCGGCTGTTGACAGCAGTGACAGTGGAAACGAGGAGAAAGACGGAAAAAGAAACCTGGCAGCGCTCGACAAGTCAACTTTCTCCCTCTGTCTCTGTGTTTCTGGACAGAAGTAGAGGGCGCCATGTGTCACAGCAGCCGACACCAGTATTTACTGATTTTTTACACCACTGATTTCATGATCTGTTATTTTCGCAACCCAGACTTTAGGCTTACTCTCACACTTCTCTTTTTCAATCTCCCAATGCTAAAATAAGAGTTACTCTGATAAAATAAAGGCTCCACACAGCTGTTAAGGGTGTTTTTATGATGAAATCTGATTCATAACTTATTTATTCATGATGTTTTTATCAGATTTCTGATTTTGGAGCATCTGTTTGTGTGTTATTCAGAGTATTATTACTACTGAACTGGGACACAGTTCAAGAATAATCTTTTTTCTTCATGCTAAATAGAGATTACACTAATATATCTTATTCATAACACCATTTTACACATACACAAACAGAATAAAAAGGGACATTATAAAGTACTTTAATTTAAACGTTAAGAATAAATAAAATATAAACTTCTACTTTAGCAGATTGTAAAACAAGAACCATTGACAAAAAGTGCTTACAATATTTCAGATGGGACAAATACCAAAGACTTTCAAACCCCCTTGACGCACAGTGGCTGGTCCTCACAAGATAATCTGTAAAACATTGTTAAAACCCGCAGAAGTTTATTTTGAATCAAGTTTTTAAAGCTATCCAACACATCAGGCTGAATTTAGGGGATTTTCTACATAATGAATATGACTCTCAAGACATTTGAGAATAATCCAGATATGCAGACATGAGAAACTCTTGCAGTGTAGCCATATACTTTAACTGTAGTGAGGTGGTGGAACAATTTAATGGTTAAACATGATCTAAATATCAGTTTCATCTGTCTAACATGTGTTTGTTTCTGTTTGTGTCTTCTCATGACTTGAGGAAAAGCTTCAGAGAGACTTCCCTGTTTCTCCGTCTGCTCCCCTTCTCCTTCGCCTTCTCCATCACACCATTCCCGCAGGAGCGAACCTGAGCCTGAGTGTGTGTCGGTGTATCACCCACCTCCATCTGTCTAACCTCCGGCCCCGCCTCCCTGCCTCCCCACGAGAGGGAGCAGCGGATCAAGAAGAGGGGAGGCCTGGAAGAAGGAGTGAGGGAGCAAAGAGAGAAGTGTGTGTGTGTCCCAGCGGATTGGTCTCTGTCTGTCTAAATCAGGAAGTGAGAATGTGACGGCAGGGGAGACAGAGCAGAGACATCCTTTCAGTGTGTGTGTGTGTGTGTGTGTGTGTCTGTGTGTGTGTGGACCTTGTTGAGCTGAGGTGTCATATGTGAAGATCACAGCTTCACGCTGGTGGCAACCAGGGATGACGCTCTAAATCACTGAAATGCCAGAGACAACTGTGCTGTGATATGTTGTGTGTGCATGTGTTTGTGTGAGCGTGTGCATGGATGTGTGTGTGAGCGTGTGTGTGTATGTGTCTTGTGGGACATTCAGTGGAGATTAATACATTTTCGAGTCTTAAAGCGAAAATGTTATCAAGTATGTCACCTTGGATAAAAAGAGAGTGACATTGCCCCACCAGACCCTGATGTACACACTCGCACACACACACACACACACACACACACACACACACACACACACACACACACACACACACACACACACACACACACACACACACACACACACACACACGCACGCACACACGCACACACTCTCTTTCAGCTGAGCTTAAACACCCCTTCATTGACATAAGCTCCCAAGAATGGGTCAATTTGAATTGATTTGGATTTGATTTAACACCAATAATTTTCACCCATAATCTATACCACTTATCCAGTGTATCACAGGGCCAACACAAAGCGACCACCAACCCTAGAGTCTCCAAGGAACACAACCTGCATGTGTTGGGACAGTTGGGGGAAGTCGTAGGCCGAACCAGCACAAGAACATCCAAACTGGTCCTGGCCGGCCGACAGGTTCAAATCCAGTAGTTGCTTTCACCAATTGTGTAGGAGGCCAACTCTTTCTTTCTATTAAAATCATAATCTATTTCATCTGTTTATCCTTCAGTGTTAATCCAAAATAAGTTCTATATTGAAGAGAAAGTGCTGTAAATACATAAAGTGAATTATACTTATTGATCACTACTGCTTCTCAAACACGCATCACTTTGAACTAACTTCGACTCGTTTCACACAATCGTTAAAACACATATTTGATGGTATTTATGTATAATTCTTTAACGAGGTCCAAGTCTCCTGCAGCATTCACATTCCACATCATATGCACACGTACAAACACACCTAACAACATTACACACACACACGCGCTCTCTCTCTCTCTCTGAGGATGAATAATTACACAGACACACAGGGCTGTCTCTCTGTTTCCCCTCACATGTGAAGCTACATGAATGTAGGCCAACTCACTGTCGGCTTCACTTCCCTGTCAGCGCAGTCAAAACAACACACTATCCATTGTCTCCTCCTGTTTATCAACCTCTATCCGTCTCTTGTTACCTTCTATCCGTCTTTGACTCTCTCTCTCTTTGTCGAGGTGTGAGTCATATGAGGATTTGTCGAGCGGATCAACAAAACAACTGCTCCTGTGATCGGGCAGCGCACGATCTCACACAGTGACGCTGAGACAGTCACATCCACATCATTATATTGGTATGAGCAGGGAGAAGCCTTCATGCTCCAACACCTACGTGCCTTCACCGCATGCCATCTCCCACGCCTGATGTGGGTTCGAACTCATTTGCTGCATGTGTGTGTGGATGTGATCTGCTCTGTCCTGACAGATCACGCTTGGCATATGTAATAATAATAATATGTTTATCAAAATAGTGTTCCACACACTGCAGCATGCGAGGCAGACAAGGCAAGAACGAGGAAGTTAGGGTTAAATCTGCACTAAAATAGAAACATGCACTGTATTATTATCACTTTTCATCTCCATTTTAAACATTACATGTATTCACATAAACAACTAGGGATTCAGATTTCACCCAGGGAAGTTCATAGGCAACAAAGCTATCAAAGAACCAAAATGGACCAACTTATAATTAAGGACCTTTTCTTGTTTCAGATGC
Source organism: Limanda limanda (assembly GCF_963576545.1). Taxonomy (NCBI): domain Eukaryota; kingdom Metazoa; phylum Chordata; class Actinopteri; order Pleuronectiformes; family Pleuronectidae; genus Limanda; species Limanda limanda. Next base: position 5,729,125 of record NC_083650.1, on the reverse strand, counting down.
TTTGTCTTGAAGGTTACGTTTTCACCTGATTCTGTTTTGTAGTTTGTTTGTCAGCAGGACTTTTCTCAAACTACAATACAGACTTCCAGGACACTTGGTGGACAGATGGGACCTGGGACCAAGAACAATACATTTTGGAGTGGGACCGAACAAAGGGGAAACTCAAGGGAAGATATATATATTTTTTTTTTTATTTGCCTTAATATTGGAAGAAACAGCGTTTTTGGACATTTTCACCAGGCAATTAGTATTGAATATTGATTAAAAAAAAAATGGCATATTTAGGGAACTGATATCCATGAGATTGTGCAACTTGATAGAATTTAAGGATGCCTTGGCAGACGTTCAAGTTCATTGTCGATTTGAACCAGAGCACCTGCCAAATGAATAAATGTATTTTATTGGGAAGCACCTATGACTTACTGTGTAACAATAGTTATATATGAAATAAGTAGAATAATAATGCACATAAACTCTGGATTCAGTCGTTTTAGAGCCATACTTCATGGCCTCATGATATCTTTATTGTTTTTGGCCCAAAGTCACTTAATAACGTGTCATAACAAATAACAGTGAAATACAGGCAGAATATCCCAGTAGTTCAAAGCATCAATGGACATCAGGAAGAAACAGTTGCACAGGACGGATCCCACACACTGAACAAAGGATACTTGTATGTTGCACGTGCATGTTTACCTGAGGCAAGACAAGGCGACACAACAGAGGAACTCTCTCAAATATTAAGAAGGGACAGGGGTGCACTTGGCATTTTGGGGCATTCGAATAATCACTCACTCTCACTGTGTTAGCGTTAGCCGGAAAAGGTTGTGTGTTAGTGTGTTTGACAGCGCTCCGACCCTGGCTGTGATGTTGACATTAGTGGACCAGGACACATCACCTCTGCTTTGGGAAAAGGCCTACGGTGAGGCTGCCCTCACACAGCAAGGGGCCGTGTGTGTGTTTGTGGGTCTGTCTGTCTGTGTGTGTGTAAAAATCAATCCTACAAAAGGAAATGAGAACCATATTCTAAAGGTGACCGTGCTTTTGACATCAGGGCCCCTCGGAGCTACCTGAGGAGATGAGGCTCGCAGAGTCAGTGAAATCTTTGAAATCTCTTCTTAAAACCCATCTTTATAGTTCTTATAGTTCTTATAGTTTTACTTTTTCATTCATTCTTATTGTCATATGACTGCTTTTATGTATTCAAGTTTTCATGTGACACAGCTCTGTATTTATTCATTTAATTGAACACGACCTTGTTTCCGACCACCTTGTCTGGCCTCCTTGTCACATCCTGCTGATTGTTATTTCTCTTATATTTACTTTTCTTGCTCTGCTGTCAAAGCACTTTCTAAATAATGTTTTTTAAAAGTGCTATATAAATAAAGTTTATCATTATTATTATATTCAATTATTTAGTTTCAAGTGCCTGTCAAGCAGTTCTTGAACACTTTCTGTGAATATGAATATTATACCTGAAAGACACATTCATGTTAAAACAGCGCCTCATATTCACGACAGTTTTCAGGTGGGTCATGTCCTGAAAGCAGCTTTTAACAGAGTTTCTGGTTTGAATCCTGTTGAAAATGTTATGGAAATTTTATTTTCACAGTTTTCTACACAAAGTAGAAAAAAACAATCACCACATCCTCTGGTGCTTTCCATGTTTTAATCTCTTCTTTCAGCCTCACATTTCTCCTCCTCGCAGTGGTGTTTTTTTTATCCACCTTGTGCGAGCCTGTTGTTGACTTTGCTTTTCCGTCCGCCCAGTAATCCAATCCGCAAATCCGAGTTTTTATATTCCACAAATTGTCACTGTGCCAGCTCTGGAGGACTGAGTGAATGAAGGGGCCCAGCGAGACGTAAACAAACAAGCAAGTGGATGAATCAGCCAATGTGGACGTCAACAACACGGCCGTCATCATCAGAGGAGACACAGGCCCCTCGACCGTGTCAGGCAGGAAACAACTCCTGTGGGTCAACATTCTAATACAGAGCCAATTAACGGGAGGAAAAGAATTCACTCACCTGAAATCTGCCTCATTGTTTTTCTCTCATTTGGTCTCTCGTCTTACTGACACTTATTGTGTGTGTGTGTGTGTGTGTGTTTGTGTGTGTGTGTGTGTGTGTGTGTGTGTGTGTGTGTGTGTGTGTGTGTGTGTGTGTGTGTGTGTTCTTCACACGTCTGTGAAGTCCAGATTTCTCCTTTGATTTATGAGGTGTGGAATGTCAGGCCCGTCTCCTCGCATTAGGGCCCAGTGAGGAGGACACTGGCTGCCATCGCGCTCCGATGAAGGCGCCTCCTCCACAATGGATACAGAACTCCCACCATCCTGCAGCCGCCACCCCCAACACCCCCGAGTCCTCGGCACTTATCAGTTAGAGGGTCTGTGTTTCGTCAGGGGGGAGGAGGGTTGGCGGTGGGATAAAACATGAAATACTGGCCTGGGCGAGGGGAGACTTAATAAAGATAATTAATATAAAAAAAGATTGAGGCATGTGTAGGGTGTTCTATGAATGAGTGAAATCTGGTGTGGATCCTGATAGTGATTCTGATTTTGTAAATCAAAATAAGTATTTCTATATTTTATTCAGTTCCTGTACGGTAACAAATCTTCCCTTCAACTATATCAGAGAATAACTTGCTTGCATGTGAGCAGTTTGCAGAACATTGCTCTGAACATGGTAAATGTATTTGATCTCATTAATCATTTAAGATCATTTTGTGAGCTTCTTTGAATGATATAAAATGAATTGTTACGTAGGAGCTGATAGAGAGATGTGTGTTGGCCTGCAGCTATTGTACATTTTTAATTGTATGGAATTATTTGCTTTGTTAATTAATGTATTTTGAAACAGGAGCAGATTGTATGAGATTGTTCTTCTTTCTGCTCCTTTTAATTCAAGCTTTGAGATTTTGTGTTTGCATTTTAATTGTTTTGTTTGTTCGATGTATGCAATAAACTTACAAATAAAAATAAAAATCTCCATAAGCAATAAGGTAATGGGGAGGTATATGTTCTACTCTATTTGTTAGTAGGATAACACTCTGGTGGTGGGGAATGCAGTGTTTAGAAGGAGCCTATTAAATATTGGTGCTGATGCTGATTAACAGGTGGATCCAGTCGTTTTTAATTCTTGAACTTCCTTTTTCTTTTAAGAACCAGACCATTATTCGTGGGACTGCCGGCCTTGGTCACACGCACTTCGTCTTCCTGCCACTTTTTCTCTCTTCCTCCCTCTTCCAGCTTCCTTTAAATCTCCTCCTGACCTTTGACATCTACTCATCTTTCCACCAGCCCTTTGGTGTCTTGTCCATCCCTGTATCTGTCTCCTGTCTATCCTCCAGTCACACTCTTGATCCCAACCTCCGTCTCATGCTCACCCCTTCCTCCGCTCTCTCCTTGGGCCTGGTGGCTGCAGGTGGATGTAGAAGGTCTGTCGCAGTGTGGCGGAGCTGTCAGTCGGCCATGCACGTGCATGTGTTTGTGTGTACGTGTACTCGCGTATATGGTGAGAGGGGTGTGAAGGCAGCTGTCACGCTGTCTCAGGATCATATGCTGGCTGTCAGACATGTTGTAAAATAACTGACATCCAACCCCCAACCACACACAAACAGACACACACACACACACAGACACTTGACATAAGGTTTGATGTGAAATTATGCTGCTTTTCTATTTCAACTCAAATTACACCTGTATTTCCGTCAAAAACCATCAGTTTGCATTCACTTAACATGTGATTCCATTGAAAGGGCCAGCAGGTGGATGTGGTTCTTCATCCAACGCGTGATGTACTTAGAGCGCTGAAGTGTCCTTGAGCAAAAATCAGATTCCCTGCCAGCTCCAGGGGATTCGGACCCCGCTATATGTAACATCTGTTAAAGGTGAGGAGCGTGTTCAAGGATCAGTTTGTATTGCTTCTATTTATAATACATGATGGTTATCATATGGCTATCTGACCGTGGGATTAGAGGATAGAGTGAAGTGAGCCAACGATCACTGTCTCATCACTTCTCTCCTCTCCTCTCCTCTCCTCTTCTCTTCTCTTCTCTTCTCTTCTCTTCTCTTCTCTTCTCTTCTCTTCTCTTCTCTTCTCTTCTCTTCTCTTCTCTTCTCTTCTCTTCTCTTCTCTTCTCTTCTCTTCTCTTCTCTTCTCTTCTCTTCTCTTCTCTTCACCTCTACTCGGTGGTGTGTGTCTCCCTGATGTCCAGTGAGACAGGGGAGGCGGGCAGGTCTCCACTGGCCACAGTGCAGCTGTCGTTTCAGGTTAGTGCAGGCGAGAGGTAGCCGAGGAAGAGGTGGAGAGGGATGAATAAGTGAAGAGGCTGCAGACTGGACTCATGTTAAATGTAGAAAGACTAACGGACCTGACTGCTGTTGAGCTCTGTGTGTGTTGTGTGTGTGTGTGTTTTGTGTGTGCGTGTGTGAGAGAGAGAGAGAGAAAGGGAGAGAGAATTTGTGTGAGTCTACATGTGCACATGAGCACAACAGAGGACCTGCTGCCTGTCCCGCTGAGCTTCCAATTAGCACACACCACTAGAGCAGGACACACACACACACACACACACACACACACACACACACTCCGAGGACTCTAGAGAGAGAGGCCTCAAACCTGCCTGTCAGTTGCTGTTAAATCACACTGCTCTAGGCCAACACCACAACACACACACACACACATGCAAACCTATACTGAGCTTCAGATCAATAAAAGTCAGTTAATTATACTAAGTCAGTTGAATAATGTAAATGATAGTTGGCAGAACAATGGCTGAATCACGTCCATTTATAGCCGATATAATAAGTCAGAAATATTCTGTGCTTTTGACGAACTAGAGGAGTTGTTGTATCAGTTTTCTCTGTGATCCTCTGTATAATGCATCTGAAGGACATCTGAACACATACATACTCCAAATGTTTGCTTCAACTCTGCTACATTTGGGTAATAATCATAAATTAATCAATAATTATTGTATTTATTGGTGTATCATTGGCCACTAGGTTTGTAGGGTTCAATTTAGAATAAACTTAGAAACACACACACTTACACTTACACATACTTACACATACTTACACATAGCATTAGCACTCACAACCCTCCACTGCTTTGCCTGTTTTGTCCTTGTGCATATTTTAATGACATCATCAATAATGGACATATACCCTTTCTGTGGTAGTACAAGCTACGACACACACACACACACACACACACACACACACACACACACACACACACACACACACACACACACACACACACACACACACATATGCACAGTGTCTACTTTCTACAATGAAGACATCACAAGGCCAAGCTGAGCAGTTGTATTTCTTTAGATTTAACTTCAATATAAATCCCAGATGGATCCAACGTGGTGAATCTCACATGGTAATATAATGAGATATTATAAACAGAGGAAGATTATCCTCCTTGTTGCAGAGTCACAAATGTGATGCTAAGATGGTGCTTGATGTCAGATGATGTAAAGTTATCAATTGAAACTGTTTCTTTTGTTTCGTTTTAGTGAAGTCGTCAAACAGCATCTACAACAGAGATGTTTAGTCGGGGCTGGAATGGATGGAGGGATTGAGGAATGGAGGGGTTGAGGGATGGAGGGAGGGATGGTTCAGATTAATAAAAAGACACTTACATTGGTTAAGTGGAGAGAGATTTCACACAGATAATCTCCAGAAACAAAATAAGATGATAATAAATTACACTTACTCATTTTTCTTTCCTACTTTTTCTTTTTCAGCTCAAGACTAACATGTAAAGCAAATCCACCTCTCTATGTATGTGTATGTGTGTGTGTGTGTGTGTGTGTGTGTGTGTGTGTGTGTGTGTGTGTGTGTGTGTGTGTGTGTGTGTGTGTGTGTGTGTGTGTGTGTGTGTGTGTGTGTGTGTGTGTTCCCTTGGGTGAGATCGACGTGGCACCACGAGCTCAGGGTCAAACAAAACAGCAGAGAAGAGAAACAGTTGGGACAGTTGATGAAGAGGAGGATGAAGTTAACGCAGGAGACAGAGGTGGTTGCCTTCCCTCTGCCTGCTCAGGGAGAAGATCGTCCTTGCGCTGTTAAATGATTTCTTCCAGCTGAACTCTTCTCCCGATATCAGTCAAAGGGAGATCACTGGGCGATCACAGAGAGAAAACAAAGATTGCATGTCTACCCAGAGTTCCCTGGGTCACCTTCGCGTACAGTTCACACAGTGAATCGATCCGTTTATTTCCATTTCAATAGCTATTCAGGTTATTCTTGTCACCCAGGAGCTGTGCACCGGACAAACTGCAGTCAGACCACACAGGTACTTTTTTTCTAGATGCTCGTATCTCATGACTGTCAAAGCAAAATAAAGCAGTTGGAGGCCACATTAGCGCAGAGGGAGAAAATGAATGATCTGAAATAACCCCACAGAACATGAAATAGAAAACATATCATGTAATCATAAGTGTTTTGGTAAATCAGAAGATGGGATCCTACCATTGAGAAGCAGAGTACACACTGGATTCCCACTCACATTCACACCTATGGTCCATTTAGATGGTTTTATTGTCATGCCTACATACTGGTAAATACAGATCTTTTTTTTCAGGGACATTGGTTTGAAGACATAACCTCCAACACATTCACACCAAACATACTTATGATGAATTTTGTATTCATGATAACTAAAATATGAGATTTGTATTATGTTATAATTGTGTCTGAAATAATGTTCAAACTTTTAACTATAGCAGTAGGTTTGAAACCAATTTAGTTGGTATTCAGGAGATTTTTGCTTATAATGGAGGATTGATGTATATTGTTTAACTTATGTCTCTCCTTTATTCCAAACTAATACCAATTCAAATATTCGATTGGAAACCTTATGTCCATGCTGATAACTGACACACCATAGAGTTGATTGTTCCTGGAGCTACAGTATTAAAGGATTAGAGTCTGAACCGATCGTAGTTAAATTGAATTTGTGCACACACGCCCACTGGAGAATAAATATTTGAGGGGTTCAATAACAACCAGGAAACTGTGTTTCTGTCTCCTTCATCATTATGATATATCATATTTATCATCATAATTTCTCTCTCTTGCCAAACCCATATGTTTGGCAGCTGTTCCTCTGTCTCCCACTAGATGGGGTTGTGATACTACCAATGATGCACAGCAACCATTCCTCACTGACCCGGCACAGCGGGTGCACTGAGCCAGGGCTCTAATTTACTAACTCAGCCCAACCTTTCTATAGCAGATCATTTTAACAGCACTGCAATCACACTTACACCTCAGTACCTTACTGCACTGCATGGTGTTATACATCTCTGCAGGTCTGCAGCCTGAAGTTTACAGAGGCAGGCTGCTCTGAAGGAAGGGAGGTGAATCAAAGGCTTGATGTTTCCTCTGTTGATTGACCCCTATCCAGAGGCCTTTGAGCAAGGCATCGGTGCCTACTCTTCTGTTCTAGTGCTGATGCTGCAGATCATCTCAAAATGAAGTTGTTTGTGTTTAGATAACAGTTCAAGTGACACATAGAGGGGGAGACATTGAAACATTAGGGTGAAGCAAATTGGAATGATTCATTATTAGGGCTCGAGCACTGACAGACAGTCGGTGCTCATACAGTGAAATTGTAAGAATTAAAAAAAAAATTCTAGGCTTTGCTTTTTGAGGGCTTTAACATGCTAAAATTCTTACCAAAATTTGCAGAAAATTTGAAAGTTGTGAAAATTTACATATTCTGGAGGAATTTTCAATGGGAGTGGCAAAATGGCTGAACGGTGCCCCCCCCCGAAACCCCCGGAACATGTTCACATTGACCGATCTTCACAAAAATTGATACACAGGTGTATCATGACCAGACAAACAAAAACTCTATAACAGGAAGCCTGCTATTTGCATTTAGTGGCCATTTTGGCCTATTCCATATTTTTACTTTGAAGTACTTGTCCCAGGGCTTACATCAGATCAACTTCAAATTGAGATGAGTGTCAACAAGACAGAGATACAAACTAACTCAAAGATCAATTTTTCGACACATGGTGTGATTGGGCGTGGCGTCAAAGTTTACACGCCATTAAATCACGAGGTTCTGTATCTCGTACATACATGGACCATGAATCCTTTGATGCAGAGCAGTAAACAAACAACTCCACTCTTGCAATGACAGTGTCAGTGACCATAGATCAGAGGAATCTTTATGTCATTCAAAGGTGATGTTGTCATAACTCCACTGTGCATTGTCCTATCACCACCAAACTTCTGTCTCATGATCATAGTCCAAGCCTGAACAGCTCTATGTGTCAATATTTCCTCAGTCAATATATTTTTTCAGGCAAAAGGCAAAACGCATGCAACGCTTCAAAATGCATGTGCTCTGGCCCGCTCAGTGCTGCTTTGCAGTCCTAGTTATAAATATTTTTGTATTACATTACCAATAAAGACAGTAAACAAAACCAAAAATTATTATTGCTGCTATAAAAATGTCTGCGTCTTATTGTTCATCCATGACTACATTCATCTCAGAGCTGGTCCCACATGTCACTTGCTGATGGGTGACGACATATGGCTGCAGCCCATGCCCCCCCGACAGACCATATACACACATGTTACAGCGACAGGCTAAAAGTAGTGGGTGTGTCTGAGCACATGTCGGCTACTGGACGTTACAGGCATGTGTTCAGAACCGTTTGTGTGTGTGTGCGTGTGTGTGTCTGTACGTGAATGTGTGTGAGATACATTCATGTGTCAGCAAGTGCTGGGCATGCATGTGATTGACATATGTCCATGCATAGTCCCCTATGTTTACATGAACTGTTTTCTCTGCGAGTGCATGTGTGTGTGAATTTGTACATTGAGCACAGGCCTGTTTGGTTGTAATCCGCACTGGGCAGCTGCGCTCATTCATATTCAGCCCTAAGGCACATCTAGGCTGTCCCACTGATTAGGGATCAGAGAGACGCAGAGAGAAGGAGAGGGAGAAATGGAGGAGAATGAAAGAGAGAGAGAGAGTGAGAGACAAAGGGAGAGAGTTGGAGACAAAGCAGGATAGAGAGGTCCTCTCCCATTAAGTAAACAGTTGGTTAATGACTCTAATCCCATTAAGCAGGGGAAGCAGCTTGCCCCGTCACATAGCACACATTAATATGCATGTGTAAGTTTGCGGTGTACGTTTTCTTCTTCTCTCACACAAAACACACACATACACTCGATACACTTACACCCAGGAAATTAAATTGATTTGCCCTCATAAGCTTTCATCAAAGCCCCCGACGTTACACTGTGAGCTGTTGAGGAGGCCTGAAGAGCAGACTTATGAAAATGACATGTAAATCAAATGAGCGCTGTATATTTTCAGGCCCGATTCACCAACAATTATTGTTTTGACCTGGCTCCTCAGTCGACAAAAGAAACCTGCTTCCCCTGAGGAGCAGGAAATCAGCTTTTCAAGTGCTCTTGTGTTTGAAGAGTGGAGGGCAAGGCAAGGCGTGATTGCGGCACAGTGCGCAGAGGATCAGACATGGAGTGATTAGAAGTGGAGAAAAAGCTGCAAAGGCCCAGGCTGCCTGTGTGATTCTCCTTCACATGTAATACACAAATAAGCAGTACTTGACTCAGTGTTTATACTCCTAACTTGTGCTGAATTATAAAATGATAGAAAAATGTCTATGCATTTGTGTGTATTTAACCTCATCATAAAACATGTCTAGGGTGGCATAATAATAATGAAATGTGTGATAAAGGAACTGTGAACCCATCAAGAAAGAAATCTATCATATGTAGCACGTGAATGCAGATGCATGTACTTCATCTGCAATACATAGCTGGTGGTTCTTTATATGAATAATTGAAGTAAAAGTGTTGCTCAATTAAAAATCTGGATTGTTCAATGTCACCCTGAAAGGACATGGCCACTGAATAGATCCACGAGTAGAAACTGTGATTAAAAAATATATTACTTTGTTCAAACTAGGACATTTAAAATAATAATAACACTTATAGGTTACAGTGTGTTTTCTTGAGGGATCAGGGGTGGGCAACGCTGAGAAATTACTTTTCAGTTGAGGCCTACACAGTAGAAAAAGAAACAAGTAATGAATAAGGTTATACAGAATTATAATCTTATTTACGGAGCTAATGATAGAAAACGATCAAAAGCTATTTCAATATCACACAGTATTAGACGACATCAATATGAGAATAAGAATGTTAGGGATGAGAGAGGAGTAAAATCAAAGTAAAGTAAAGTAATTAAATGGTTTAAACAGTCTGTAACACCAGAGCGAGGTAGACGGTTTTTAATAAATAACAATAAAAAGCTGAATTCAGATGTATATCCATCATATCCACACATCCAGTACAGAGAAGACATTTCCAGAGAGTCCAATTTTATGATGATAGTGAGGTCGGACCAAAAAAAACATGACCATTTACACTATTTAGGCTTGTCTTTTAGGTCTGTAGGTTAATTTGCCTCGCAACACTCTCTTTATACTCCTGCCCGAAAACTTCCTCCTCCTCTTCCAACGACTGACTCTAGTAGGATGAGTCTCTTCACAGAGCTGGGTCTGTGGTACGTGGTGGCTCTCAGCTGGTTCCTCTGCAGCTGAGCCAACAGTGAAGAAGTCTGCAGCTACAGTGACATCACATGGGTGATCCATGTCTTCAACCTTGTCAAGGGATTGAGGAGCATCTGAGCTTGTGTCATCTGACAGAGCCCAGGGTGGAGAATTGGAGCAACAGCCCTCATCATCGCAGTCGTCCAAATCTATGACCTCCATTTTGCGCAGACAATCCATAGAGCTGATGAAAACAGAACTCAGCTGATTAGTCAGTGAACAATCAGTCAACAATTCATTCCATTAATACAACTCCGACTAAAACCAGTTACTTACTATAGGTTTTTCGTGTTATCCATCAGGTGTACCATTGAAAGAAAGGGGTGTAAGAGACCCATCTCTGGTGTGAGCCTGCTCTTTTGGTCAATCTCTAGGAGGCCACTGAGGAGACTGACGAACGCTCTCCTGTCCTGCAGCTCTCTGTGTCCATTCAGCACTGGGTGAAGCTGGATTTAAAACAAAGGAGGTGACAGTTTTACTACTTCCTGTCTCTCAACAACAGAGAAACTTGGTGCTAATGCTTCCTTTAGTAATACAATTGGAGGACTTACTGTGATCAGGTCTTCCAGGCGTCTAATATCACTCGTCCATTCTTCTGGCTCAATGCCAGTCTCCTGTTTGTACTCACTTGGGGTCTACAGGAGTAAAGCTTGTTGGTCAGATACTTGATAATCTTTTCAACATTTTGTAAAGAGCTGTTGTCTTAGTGGCAGAGAAATATTTTAAAAACAGGTTAAAATACCTTCATCCACCAACCTGGGTTGTCCCAGTGCTTGTCCTGTATGAAGAACTGACTGGTATATAGTCCAGCCTCGAGGAGGTGGTCAGCTGGCAAACCCAGCATGTCTACAAATCCTTTCACCTGGAGAGAGAATAAAAAGAATCACATCAGCCAACATCCAACATCAAGTCTCCTATTGGATTTGGGCGTGTTTTTCCGGCAGAATGGGACAGTCTTTGCCTTTAAAATCTACATATATTAGAATACTTACTCCCTGGTACTCGCAGCTGACCGAAAACAGGTGGTTTCCGAGGAAGAGGGACAGTAGTACGCAGCCAAGACCCCACATATCGATGGCCTCTGAGACAGGGAGGCCCAGGGTGTCCTCTGGTGACCTGTGAGTAAAAACAAGAACCAAAAGAGACACATTTGCCATGTGTACTGAAGACTGACACAATTTCTGCTAGATCATTAACAATGAAAGTGCATACATGTTCAAAAATGAGGTTGGCACATTGATCCTACCTGTAGCCCACGGGCTGGATTCTATTGCCATATGTGTCCCCTGAGGTCATGAAGGACATGCCAAAATCAATGAGTTTCACCCTGAAGGGTTCATATTTGTGGTCCACCAGCATCACATTTTCCGGTTTGAGGTCTGTGTGGACCACCCCGATGCTCTTCAGTGCATCAAAAGCTATCAGCAACTGCAGAAACAATGTCAAGTGTCAGATACAGATCTAGAAGATAAACAGGTTTCTTACCACTCTGATAGATTGATTAAAGAGCCACATCGATGTTTACCTGATATGCAATGGGCCGAATCTCACTCAGACTCAGCGGACATCCATGTCGTTGTTCCAGCAGCTGGTGAAGGTTCATGTCCAGCCGCTCAAACACCAGACAGGTTTGTCCGCGGACCTGAAACCTCTCCTTGCAGTGGACCACGTTCGTTTTGTCTGGGTCAAGAGCACTCAAAGCATCAAGCATCATCACCTGTGGAGGAGAGAGGAAACATGATATAGGAGCTGTAGGTGACACAGCTTAGAATCAGCAGTTCTTTTAATAAACAAGTTATGAGAAAGAAAACGTGAAACAAATTTGAATGAATGATCACATACCTCTCGTAGAGCACTTTGCTCAAGTTTTAGGAACTTGAGGACTACTTCTTCAGATGTTTTCATATTTACAGCTTTGACCACTTTGCCAGAGGTCCCCTCTCCGCAAACTTCATTGATGAGGTAGGTGCACAGTATGTTGCTCTGTGGCTGCATCTGTTCATCTGTGACCAAGAAGGAGAACATGTTGAAGTTCTTGTCGGTGCTACTACCCAGAAATTCAGTGTATTCTCCTCCTGCACCCAGCTTCATGCAACCCTGAACACATGTTGAGATATACATACCATGTTTCTCTGCTGTTAAACAGACGGCTGAAATTGTAGTTTCTGCCATTTTCTGTCAGTGTCGTTGCTGACGCTTCTCTCCTCCAGTGTCTCCTTTCTCTTCTTAAACCAGCTGTAGTTTGCAGCAGGTGGTGAAGTGTTGGAAGTCAGTGGCGAGGTGTCTCAACAAAGTCGGGCATCCGTATCAAGTTTCCACAGGAAACGGTTACTCTAGTAAGTGGAGTTATATTTGACCAGATGAAAGTAGGCAAGATTAAAAGAAAAGTAACAAATTGAAAGAATGTCAAAGGAATCAAAGGACAAGTGGCCGTGTGCAGAACATTACCTCATTGACTTTGATGGGCTCTCACCAATGATGTTGTCACCTGTGGATCATATCACTACATCAGCATCACAAAAAGTAAGTAAAGTAAAATCAAATGAATACCTATGACATGATAGATGATGATGTAACACTCACCATAGTAGGTATGTTGATATTAATAAGCTATTGATTTTATGGCATAATTCATTAATTAGGTTTCTTCACCTGAGATTATTTTTTTTGTGTCATCACGAATGTGAATATAAAACAAAGACGACAATAAACCTCTGAAGGAACAGGTTTCCATCCAAGCCAATGATAACAGAGAATATAATCACAATAGGCCATGCATTAGTAAAAAAGGTCAGAAATAATAATAATCTGAGATATCAGCTTATCTCTGTCCTTCAGCTGCATAATAATCAAATACTGATCAATACTGACCATGAGGCTGAAGGTATCACACAGTTGAGCATTGTTTAGATTTCAGGAGTGTGTTGCTCTTTGTAAGAGAATATATGATGTTATTCCCTTAACGTGAAAGTCAAGTGCATGAGTTTGTTGCTAAATTGTAAAAGCACCAAAAATACTCAGCCCCCAAAGCATGAAAATACTATAGATACTATATAAATAATCCAAATTACAGCACCTGTTTTTTTTCGGAATATTTATTCAGAGATTTACTGTAAGTGCACTGCAACATGTATGAAGACGATGTATTTAGCTCATATCAGTGTCAATGTTCCTCTAGTTTTCTGTAGTTTTCCTCTCAGCAATCACCACTGCAGGTTTAATGTCTTTATTGGTACCTTGTCTCGCTTATTTTCACTTGTTAGTGCTTTCTCTGCTGCCTTGAGTTCAGCTTTACAGGAATCAATCAATAGGTGAGGGTCCAGGTTAGATAAGGATATGTTTCTGAGCCGCCGAAAATTAAGAACATGTGCACTTTTGAGATATACATGCATATGGTCACTATCATTTTGTATACCTGCTAATTCCACAAACGTCTGCCTGTGTGTCTCTTACTGTATGTGGAATACAAATCACAAAAGCCGTTCACTTCACAGGAAGAATGTGTATTGTTAGTGGCAGTGCAGTGTAAAATTTTGACATGTGGTATGTTCAATAATAATACATTTGAATAAACTGACAAAAAGTAATCAGTGGGGGCATGGCCTATATACTCATTCTGAAGATGAAGTTGCATTTTCTTCTGCATCCTCAGATAAATACAGCAACAATCTGCAGCTGGGTCAAATCGCCGCAAGATAATTTCGATAATTTTTCATTTCACCACATTAGACAGGTCTCAAGGCACTTTACACAGGAGGTAAAGAGCTTTAAATGTTTACATGCAAAGTATGAAAGAATAACAGCAGTTAGGTAAATCTAAAAAGCAGCATTCCATTTTATTCAAACAACTTCCTTCTCTCCCAAGTGAATCTGTAATTGTGTCTGCAGCGACATGTGTTAATGTAGTCAGGGCTACACAACTCTTTGGAATTTCTTACTATATAAAATGTAAAACAATGAAAATTGGTCAAAATAGAGAAAAGAACGCAACCAGTAAGATGGTGGGACCAAGGAAACCCCCAGTTCACTAGACTTTGGAGCTGGTTGGGGGGGCATCAAAAATACAGCCAGCCGTCCCACCAGGTTTTTTCGTCATGTGATATTGATTTTTAAATGGACCACATGGATTCTTGAAGTTTGTTTGTTCCATGTTTCATGTGTGTGTTCCCGGGGTTTTTCTCTCAACATTATATAGAATGTATAGCGAGCAGAACTGAGTTTTATACTGTATTTATTACGTGATATATTCCATTTTATTTGCACGAATATTTCTTACACACACACATACACACACACACGCACGCGCACACACAACTTGATTTCCACTGTTTACAATCCATCAGAGGGGGGAGGCGTGACTGACTCGTCATTCGACCAATCATATATCGCCTTCCGAATCGGCGTGCGTCCACTCGCGGCTGTAGAGCGAACAGACAAGCCCCGCCCCTAAACTGGAAATTGAAAAAGAACGTCATCTGCCTTCATACGTTTAGCTTTAGCTCGAATTAGCTCGGCGGTCGCGAACCGAGTTGTGTCCCCGGCGTTGGCGGTGTGTGTCGACGGTGTGCTGCCGGGTTGCGGGACCGAGCGAGCCATGTTGGTGGAAGCTTCCCTCCGGAGCAGAGACCTGCTGAAGGGAGAACCCACCGTGTGAGATGCTGGCTAGCGGGGATCGGAGCTAGCTAGTAGGGGCCCGAGAAGCGAAAGTGGCTAACAGGCTAATGAGTGCTAAGCCCATCACAACAAGCCCGGGCACTTAAAACACACCCGAGCCCTTGAGCCCCGAGGAGCAGCAGCAGGAGCAGCAGCCACCGGTGGAGGAGGAACTCCCATTTTTGTTTTTAAATACAAAAGTAAGTAACGTCAAAGCTAAAATGTCCACTACGTGTTTTCTCCCTACAGCAACACAAGCTAGTCGCCCTGTGCTAACGTGCAGGACAACACTTATGACAAGTGTGAACTTCTCTTTTTAATGCTTACACCAGTAGCCTCGGTGCCCCCCCCCCTCCCAGGAACAGATAGCCCTCAGGTTAGGTTAATCTCATTATGGTCAATAACAGGCAAAAGTACACCAGTGGTGGTTACTGGTGATTAATGGTATATTAACAACCCTGCTCGTGTTTAGCTGGTTATTAAACACGCTGGCTCCCATTTTGTTACGTAACGTTATTTCGTTCATAAATGTTCTAAACCATTTTAAAATGTATTTATTAGTGTCATCTTTTGCTTTGTTATTGATAGAATGAGTGAATGAATGGATCTGAGTCGACTCTGTACTCGAACCCCTCAAATTGTATTTAAATCTATTCTTGTTTTGGTATCAACATGGTCAGAGACTATAGATTAGATTAGATTCAACTTTATTGTCATAAAACAAAATGCAGTTTAGCATCTAACCAAAAGTGCAAAAAAAGCGGTAATAGTGCAGAATATTGTGCATATTGAAAGTGGAATATATAAAGAAATAAAACTACAGGATTATTTGCCTTTAATTCACTCTACACAGACAGGGACTTGACATTTAACAAGTATTTTCAATGCTACATGAATATTTGCAACAGGTGTGACCTACGTGTGAAGCCTGGTTAACACATTGTTTACTTCCCTAAAAAGGGCCGGGGAACAATGTCTATGCCAGCCTACACCAGTGGTCTAGTTAAATTCATACTCTATTATCTGTTGACAATTTACGGGGCAAAGTCTTACTCAATTTAATTATCCTCAGAGGTTTGTACAAAAGCACCAGCGCAGGAATTAACTTGTTTTATTGCGTTGTTGTGGGTAGGGTTTATTGGGTTGTTTTTGTGTGTGGGTGTGTGATTGTGTGTGTGTGTGTGTGTTTCAAAGTGTGTTTGTGTGACAGTGTGTTCCAGAAATGGCAGCATCATCACTGGCATGTTTGTGTTGGCACCCTGATGTGAAATCCTGCAAAAGCCACGCCGTTTTAGCCAGTGACTGCTGCACGTCCACCAGTCCAAAGGCATTTATCTATACAGGTTTTGGCCGGGACTATCGGCTGAATCACTTTGCACACAGATGTACACTGGGGACGCGGTGTTAACTGGCAGGCTCAAAATAACTGAGAGAACTAATTTGCCGAGTGCCAAGAAGGGCAGTTGGATTATCTCTGCGAATGCGTCTGAACAAGAAAAGACTTGAGATATAGATTAATTTTCCGATTACACTGTTTTCTGTTTTGGGATCAGCCAGTGTAATATTCCCTGTTTATACCCACGTCCCTAATGATGCCTGCATGAGCTGTCTGGGCTATACATAGGTATCCTTCATACTGAGATGAATTAAAACCTTTAGAACGTCTTATATTACGTTCCACATAACATTTCAACTTCATATCAGAATCTGTTATCATTATAAACCTGTAGAATGCAGCAATGTGTGGCTATAATACTCAAGAAGTTTTACTGTGTTACTATGAACACATTGCATATGTAATGCATTATATTTCGCAACAAAATTGTGTAGAAACCGTTTAGTTTCGCAACTTTTGAGGTCCTGGATTCAAATTGAAGGCTCACTGGTTTTCTGGATAACAGGAGCAGGTATATACAAGTACACAAGTTCCTCCTGTTGCCCAGAACCCACTCACACTCTGGTGTATCACAACACATTTACCTCCACTTTGCCTGTAGTCTGTCTGTAGACTCCAGTCTGGTCAGGTAAGGGCTCTAGCTTCCCCGACGCCAATGCACTAAAGATGGCTGAAGCTGTCTGTTCAAAGTGCACTTGTTCCAGGAAAGAGACTGCTCCTGGTGTGGCTTCAGTGATGAGTCATCACAGAGGGGGATCAGAGAAATCCCCTCCTGTTTATACCACCTCTTTAATTTGTTATAAAGTCAGAGGCTCACTGAGGGTTAAAAATGATTCTGTTCTAACTACCATCTTTTATCATAACTGGGAATAGCAGATTACACTAGCTTTATCCAGATCCATTTGAGCTTTTTACAAATGTGGACATGGCGAATAGACATTTAATCAGTGGAAAGATGATCATACACTATATTAGTAGACAATTTACCCCATGCTCTTAGTATTTGCTTTATTAACTGTTTGATAGACTGAAAATCAGGCTGGTATCTGTGGTGGTAGCTAGTTCAGCTAATACAAAACAGAACAATATATATACAGCTCTATCACTGTTTTTCATAAATCTCACTGGTTATGTTTACCCTAGCCAGCTCTCCCACGGTTGGATGTTAGCTGCTGTCCTCTTCCTCCTATTCCACATCTCTCTCTTCACACCACTCTTCCTTCTATAGAATCAGAATCAGAAAAATCATTAACAACAACATTGTCCACTCTCATGAGCACTTGGTATTAACTAGCAGTTATACCAGCCTTCTTCTCTGAAGGGAAAAGCCAACAGTAAAAATCAATATGTGTTGGGCTTTCTTGATTTTGTAGCAGGCCACAAACATAATAATGTACACTAAACACTCAAACAACATAAGGTAGTTAACTCACACAATTGCTAATTTATTCATTATTGCTCATTATGTGGGGATTTTAGTGGACATGGACAACAGGAGTGTCTCGGATAAAAAACAAATATTATTGGAGACAACTCCAGTCATTCCAATTAGCTCCTCAGTTAGTGAGTGCTACTTTTACACATCTTATTCTTTTGCATGGCAGGACACTGTAATTTTGGTTTAATAATTCTGACATTTATGCAACACTAGACTTATTTCAAAGTGGATTATTTAGAACAAGTGCTGTTCTTCATAGAGGCCACACGTTACATCAGCCACAATTGCTGCTGTACTCCAAACTGAATCAGCCAGTTTGACCAGTGTACGCAGTGCCCTTATCTTGGGCAGGCATCTCTTTCAGTCTGCTGTTCTTCTTTTCATAACCATATATAAATCATTCATGTGTTGATTTAATGTGAGAATCTCACTCAGCAGCATCCTTGTAGTGCCCTGACTACCCTGTTCACAACCAATCAAGTTGAGTTATTGTTGTGTCGTCATTTTGTTTTAGTTCATAGACGGACACGCCGCTAATCTGTATCTGTGTATTTATATCACATATTGTACATTAAATGTCACTAAGCAAGACTCAGAAGGGAGAGTGGTAGTCTGTGTTTGACGAGCTAATCTGGCTCTGCGTGTATCCCATCAGCAGCTGACTGTTAAATTGAGTTATCTGTTAGAGCTGGCCTGCTTGTCTGAAGTCTGAATTGCGGGTGTTCTGTGTCTGTCCTCAACTTTGACTCTCAGAGCGCATCAGCCATTCACTTCATCTTGCCATGTGTGCCTCGAAGATTTGAGAGAGAAATGGGTTGTGTTTTCTGATTGAATACATAAGAATGAGGTTAGTTTTGCTGTTGAGATCAAACTTAACCGCATGTGCACACCATAAATGGCCAAATGCAAGCAGGCACACTCGCACAGTGTCATGGCTGTGCAGTCCCCCCCGTCAAAGGCTACAACCACCAACATCTTACTGCTTCTGTTGCCACGGCAACCACTCAGCTGCCACTCCAAGCTGTGTCACCATGGCGACATGCACTGGGTGTCATCACTCCCTGAAGTTCTCAGCACTCACATTGATGTTATGTGCACTGGTTTTTATTTCGGTTTTTATGAAACAGAATATGACATGTTGAGTTAACTGTTGTTGATGACATTATGAGCTTTTAAATGAAAGGGTCATTGCCTCGGTGCAGGGTGTATGTGGTTGTTGATTGGGTGAAAGAGCAAATGATTTGGGTTTGATGATTGCACAAATGGCTTTGATACCTGCTATAAAAAGAGTTAAATGCCTAAGTGACTGTGTTCGTTGTCAAGGTTCTGACCAGTGACGCTTCCCGACTCTTTGATATGTAGTCAGTGGCCAAGTGTGCATCTGTGTGTGTGTGTGTGTGTGTGTGTCTGAAATAAAGCAAGTCTCCTGTATCGCTTAAATGAATTCGGAAGCCTGGAAGTTGCACCAACCACTTTGTTCTAAAAGAAAACAAAAAATAGTTCTCTTGCTACATCAAACTGTAGGTGTCACCTCTGTTGGTCTGTTAAGTCTGTGTTTTGCATTCGTAACCATAAATATCAAACGATAGGAATTATTTAAACAATAATATTCAGAGTACTTGAAGTCCACTTCAGATTGTTGTCATCCATCTCAATAACCTTGTTTGCATTTTTTACATTAGCAGTTTTTCAGTTTTATATTAATGGAATTGTTAATTAGGTTTTGAGTGACTTGTATTGTTATTTTTTTGCTAAAGTGTTATATTTGAAATTCTCCACTGAATCATTCTGAAGCAGCCTCCAGATCAATTTGGTCATTTTACAGTTTGTCATATTAAAATAACAGTGTGTATATAATGTTAATTGCACTAATGTGAACAATGATGTATCAACTACAGACATGGAGGAAAAAGCTTTGCATTTTCCACATATTATACCAGTAGCAAAAGTTAAAATGCATATATTTTATCAGTGATTCTAGTAAAAGACATGTCCTTTCAACGTTGTCTTTTCTCCAGTTGTAAGTTATGTCCTAGTGACTTCAAGTGTGCAGTCACAAGTGATTTTTACAGTGCTCAAAGTACAGTACAGTACAGGATGATGGACTTGGACACAGAAAAACCGAAGACCTTTCCGATTGTAGTTATGCACATGAGATGTGAGTGAAGTGCAATCGGTCATGTGGGCAGTGTAGACCGAGGTACTAGTTAAGATTGGAGCTTATCTGCTCGGTCAGATGTGAGATAGTGGACTGGAGCAAGCAGCCTCAATGCAGATAGGCTGACTTTGTTCAGCTCATGTGATTGACTCATTTGCTAGGGAGCCTTGTTTGTTTCTTTTTCGTTGATAGAATCTAAACATGGCGTTGACCTTTGACCTTAAAAATGGATTAACCGAAATATGAGAGTGTTGGAAAAATGCACTGTTAGCACTCAGCCGTAACCCTCTGTACATTAAGAGACCGGAACCTTGGGTATGCCAACAACTTACTTGTAAGTCACATTTATTGATATCCTCAGAAATAATGGACAAGTTAACAGTGCAAAATCGAGGATAAGAGGCCATAAAGTAGTGTGACAATCAATAAGACTGTGTAAGTTGTTCTCATTTCGTAACTAATTAACAAATGCTAAACACAGAATTTCTGGCTGCTATCAAGCAGCCTGATGCTGCCGTTCATTTAGCTAATGCAGGTGCAGTAGACAGATAACACATTATCTTGACCACTCCATCGAGTTTGGTAATGCTCTTAGTGGCCAGTTGTGGCCAAAGAAGCTTTTAAGCTCTTCAGTCTTTTTAAGCAGAAACCAAAGTGCCTTTGCTATTTCTGTATATGGTGAACAACGATCCCTGTTGATTTATTCCTTACCGCCCAGTTGAATCACTGGTTGAATTATTTGTTGTTAAGTTAGCAGTGAAAGAAACACACACGTGCTTAAAAGCTCCCAGAGTCCAAGTTCAACAACTGTGGGGAATCTGCTGGGTTCATGTTTTCAGTCCCTCAAAGTGTGTTGAGATGTGCAATATGAGTTTGTTGGCTGAGAAAGCATAACCACTACAAATTTTGAGTGGAAGCCTAAATCATGTTTCAATTATTAAGCACCATATCAAAATAGAACAACAATTTAGCATGCTGGCAGTCGGATATTACAAAGACATAATGATAGAGAAGAAAATTAGACCTTTGGGTTTATCAACATTATACTCAGACATATTTTAAAATTGTACGGAAAAACACCATACAAGTGATATAAGTTTCCACTCAATGAATAATAAAAGACTTCCATGGCGTCTGTCATTTCCCTTAAGGTTAACAAGCACGTCACAACACACGCCTCTTCTCGTGAACACAACCTAATTTAAACGCAGCAATAATCGACAGTGAATGTTCAAGTTATATTAGCAATTGAACCAACCCTGGCACTGCTACATCTAAATTGAATGAAGCCATGATGTTATTAGTGTCACCTGTGTCAAATGTCAACTGAGGGAGAAGCTAAAAGTGTAAACATCCAGTGGAAATAGAGAACCACTAAATTAGTACAGAGATTTGACATGACTTGAAATAGAAGTTCCTTTTCCAACTGCCAAAATAACATAGATTTGAATAATGTGTTGTGTTCATAGTGTGGGATTTGGGCACAGCTTTGAAAGTTGTAATGAAAATGAAAAGTGAGGGACTAAGAAGATAAATAATCTGTAGAGTTTTCAAGGTTAGACTTTTAGTATTTTGTGAATATAGAATGCGAGTCTGAACTGTTTATAATGTATCCCCCCCTCTCACACAGGTAGCAGTGGGTCACTCGAGGTCAGAGCCATGGGTGCGTTCCTGGACAAACCCAAGACAGAGAAGCACAACTTGCATGGTGAGGGCAACGGCCTACGCTATGGCCTGAGCTCCATGCAGGGTTGGCGGGTGGAGATGGAAGACGCTCATACAGCTGTGGTGGGACTTCCTACTATGGGTATGAGTGACTGGTCGTTTTTTGCCGTGTACGATGGTCATGCTGGCTCCAGGGTTGCCAACTATTGCTCCAAGCATCTCCTGGAACACATTTTGAGTTCCAGCTCAGGGGCCAGGGGGACACAGGGCTCCCCGGCTAGTTCAGACAGTTCCAGCGGTGACGCTCCATCACCAGTTCCTCCTACAGTGGATGCTGTAAAAGTCGGGATCCGGACAGGGTTTCTGAGGATTGACGAGCACATGCGCAGCTTCTCAGACCTTCGCAACGGCATGGACCGTAGTGGCTCCACAGCAGTGGGAGTCCTCCTGTCACCTGAGCATTTTTTCTTCATCAACTGTGGTGATTCTCGAGCTGTTCTCTACCGCAATTCCCAGGTGTGCTTCTCCACACTTGACCACAAGCCTTGCAACCCACGGGAGAGGGAGCGCATCCAGAATGCTGGCGGCTCCGTGATGATTCAGAGGGTTAATGGGTCGCTGGCTGTCTCGAGAGCTTTGGGGGACTACGATTACAAGTGTGTGGATGGGAAGGGCCCCACAGAGCAGCTGGTCAGCCCCGAACCAGAGGTGTACGAGATGATTCGGACCACAGAGCAGGATCAGTTTGTGGTCCTGGCGTGCGATGGCATCTGGGATGTCATGACCAACGAAGAGCTGTGCGACTTTGTGAAATCCAGGCTCGAGGTATCCGATGACCTGGAAAGAGTCTGCAATGAAGTGGTGGATACCTGCCTGCACAAGGTGATTGCACGTTTGTTTTTTAATCGGACTTATTTGCATTGTTGCTGTGTTGCTTCTGTTTTGTAATGAATTGACAGTTTAAAGTTCCACGACACTTGTTTTTCACAAACGACAAATTTAATTGTATGACGAAGAAATAGTATATGTACATAGATCATTGCTCATGCATTTGACTTCTTTAGGCTTGAAAGATGGCTGTAAAAATCGTACAGGCTTCTTCATTAAACCTGACCAGTGACTGTGGTCAGTTTCAATTGGCTAGATTCCCATGAATTTGGGAAGGAACACTTGCTTAAATGGAAAAACTCCGTTGTGTGCTGCAGCACATCATGTCCCTTTAGTTGTGCCTAGGAGATCATCACTGTTTCTATCAGCCCTACACAATGACCCCATCTCTTAACTGCTCTCTCTTCATTCCTCTCTCCTCCCGTCCATAGGGGAGTCGGGATAACATGAGTGTTGTGTTAGTGTGTTTTCCCAACGCTCCCAAAGTGTCGGAGGAAGCTGTGAGGAAAGACGCTGAGCTCAACAAATATCTGGAGTCAAGAGTGGAAGGTAAGAATGAATGGATGAAGAAACCCCCCCCCCCAGTTGCTGCTGGTGAATCCAGCGGGGGGATTCCCTGCTGTGTTCACACATCAACTTGTCCTGGATTTCCACAGACTTTACAGCAGGAGGCCAAGGGGATAAAGTCCGTAGAAACCGCTGAGCGTCTCACTCGGACATTTGTGTTCACACATGCACCTCCTCTGGAGAGAATGTAGAGGAACTTCTGAGTCCAGTGCATGTCTGAAAGCAGTTTTAGTGTCATGTGGTTATTCGTGAATGCTTTTATCAAAGCCTTTGTTTACATTCTTCTTATTAAATCACCCATGAAACCCTTAATACTGTCATTTGTTCGTATACTTGAGAAAACAGATCTATATCTTTGTCCACCTGAAACCTTATCATATCTGTATGATGTGTGTTTTCTACACCCACTGATCCTGCCACTCTCTATTCTCTAACCTCCAGCCAAGTTAGCTCCGGCTCACAGCAGAAGAATGACACCAATTGTGACCTCTTTTTCCATTCCAGCAAGCATCTACCCTCTTTATTCCCTGTTTGCGCCTCTCCTCCCTTTCCCTTCCCCTTCCGCTTTCCCTCCCTCGCTCAAACATTCCCTGTCTTTTTTGGATGTATTCCCTGCTCTCCTCCTTTTCTATCTGTCCCTTTTTTCTTTCTCATTTCATCCCGTTTTGTTTTCTCAGGATGCAAGAGGCCCTCTGATAAACAAAGTGCCGTTTTTCTAGTCTTCTTTGCTTATTTCTGCTCATTTCCCTCGCTTAAAAAAAAACACAGGGCATTTCAGCTGTTTCAGATTTAAGCTAAACATAAAAATGTTTTTTTTTTAAACCCTGAAACTAATTTAATTAATTTAACATCTCAGTACTTCTTTTAGGATACATAGGAGCCTTTGTCCCATATTCTGAAGATACATTGTAATATCCACAGATTGCAAAACAAAGAGATAGTTGTGTATAATACTGCAAATTAATGTTTGCTCATTTGATTGATCGGCACTCCAAAGTGGGTTCAAGGTAGATGATTCAGGCGCGTTTTGTCTGGTTGAAGCAAAGTAGATGTTTGGCTTCAGGTACTGTCTGATACTAGAAGAGAGTGAAAGAAAGAGAGTAAACAGAAAATGGCAGAGGAATGCTCTGGCTGAACATTGACCTGGCCTCATGCCACTCTCATCTCAGTTGCAGGCCTCTCACTGTCACCATCCCTCCCTCTCTCTGTCTCAGACACACACTCCTGTCCACAGATTCACTTGTTCTGTTTCCATCGACAACTTTTTCTCACATTTTTGGTCTTTGTCTCGGCTCTCGGCAGCTTTGTTACACGTGTATAACAACATGCCTGGTATTGTTTTTTCAGAGATGTTGTCTCGGCCGGCGGAGGATGGGTTTCCAGACCTGGTAACAGTGATGAGGAACTTGTCCACTGACAGCGGCATGCCCCCTCTTCCAGCAGGGGGAGGCCTTGCCAGCAAGTAAGGACCACTGCCCTCAAAGGGGGTGCTGTGTTATCTGAGTCACAAACATATGGAATGGATATATGAAAGTGTTAGGAGAATGTAAAACTCTCTGCTGAGCAGTGGCTTAGAAAAAGGCCATCAGATGACCTAAACAGAGCCAATGTAAAACTTGATTAGTTATTATCTATTAGTTCATATGCTCTGCCCAGTAATGAACTTTTTTGTCATTCTTTGTATAGGGCAATATTTGCAGTCATTAAAATAGGAGCTAGATGTTTCCCTTTCTTCACCACTACACTTTGCTGTGCCTTGGTTTTCCACATTTCCCGCCTCTCATGTTACTTTGATCGATGTTGTGAATAGAATAGCTCAAGAGACCTCATCACCTCATTTTTGTCTTCCTGCAGACGCAGTGTTATTGAAGCAGTATACAACCGTCTGAACCCATACAGGGAGGAAGATGGGGTGAGTGTATATGTGATGAATGAATAAGCTTTGTCCTTCTCTTTCCATTTAAACAGCTCTCTCACACAGATCTTATGCTTTTGTTAAGTTTATTTTTCTCATACACGAGTTTCAGTTGTATTACGATGGATGAACCTAACTGTACAGTTTTCATTTCCACACTCAACCACAGAAGATGATGTAATACAATTGACCTCCAGGATGGCTTTGTCTCCTTCCCATTTTGTTAAACATTGCATGATGCACACGCTTGGCCGGCCCTTGTGATGGGTTTTACATACATGACACCATAGGTCTGTCAAAATCTTCTCCTCTTTTACCAAATCTGCTTTCAAAAGCTAAAAGCATTCTCTTCAAATGTGCTCACTGAAATATATCAAGAAGTGGCGCAATCTCTTGTTCATGAAAGAGTCCTACTTTATTAGTTTACTTCTTTTAGTTTTGTCCAAAGGATTTGAAAGCTTTTTGGATCAGTCTGGATTTACTAGACATCAGAGTAATACAAAGCACAATGCTAGAGTATCTGCCACTGGTAAAAGAAAAGTTTCCTCCTTTTGAGCATGACTCCATAGTTTATGGAATTGCAATTTTTCCTGCTGGAAATCAAAATCCTTCAGCTTTGTGCTTCCTTTTTAAGTTGCAGACTTGCAAACAGACTTGCACACACACACTCAGGGGCTGCTTCTTCATTGAGGAGAGTTGCTGCAGTCAACTCAAGAATCAAAACATCAGAAGATTCTTTCTGTCTTTGCAGATCAGAGCGTGTGTGTGTGTGTGTGTGTGTGTGTGTGTGTGTGTGTGTGTGTGTGTGTGTGTGTGTGTGTGTGTGTGTGTGTGTGTGTGTGTGTGTGTGTGTGTGTGTGTGTGTGTGTGTGTGTGTGTGTGTGTGTGTGTGTGTGTGTGACTTTAAATGATGTATCAGATGTGTTTGAGAGTGACTGACACAGAAATGCCAACGTGACAGTCTGAAGAATCAATAGAGCTGCAGTGCAATTTTTAAGGCTGTCTGGTTGGTTGGTTGGCGTGCGTGTCGAGTGTGTGTGAGAGTGTGTGTACTCTGTTGGGGAGCATGTGTTGGAGGTGACTTTCACTGCAGTGTTGTCTTGGTTTGTCTGTCAGGACGTAAAGTTACTCTGTTTGTTTGTATATATTCATTGTGTAGCACTTAGTAAACCTTTTTAGATAAGTGCTATACAAATGAAGGTATAATTATTATAATTATTATTATACACAATAATTTGTCTTAATAACTCTTAATTAAAGCCACTGCGAGATTGTAGCATCTGTCCAACTATTGGACTGAACTTTTCATGTACCCTATCCCCCCTAGTTTCCCAAATTAAACAAACAGTTGCTTTTTCAATTTTGCTGTACCATTGAGCAATTGAGTTGACTATAAGCTAATTGTAGCGTAATTTTTTTTCATGATATGTACAATAGCAGTACATAGTTTTTCTTTAATTTAAGGTGCTAGCAGTATAACATGTCTCTGAATTAAATCTCACAGCTGCATTTGGAAGCTACAGCGTCTGGAAACCCACAGTTTTATAGACTACGGCAACATGTGTATAGATTATTGCCTGTTAGGTCGATTCATGGTGCTACATTTAGCAGTTAACTCTGAAGTTTGACTGACTAAGATTTAAAGTTTTACCTAAAATAATATTTTGAGCCTGGCTGGTTTTGCTTGGCCAATGGTGTCTGAATTTCATTGGCATAAATGTTTTATAAGAGAATTTTATTTTTGTTTTGGGGTTTCAGCATCAGCCCCTAGATATCCATATCAGTCGGGCTCTGGTAGTTTCTCTTTACATCAGAACACACACATTAAATAGGGTTGTATCGAATTTTCTAACAATGTGTTCACCCTCTGATTAACGCAGCCCTCCTGTTTCATTTGGTAAGTCATCACATATCACATATATAATTATTACACCTCTACCCTCTTCTTCCAACCCGTCATTTACAAACCCAAATACACAACCACACACACATCCGTACACATTCTTACAGGCATGTAAGTGGCCCCCTGTCACACCTCCATCAGTCTCCAGTCCCTGTTCTGATCTACTCTCTAGCATGTGGAGCCCATTCAGACTTCAAGGTGTGTGTGTGTGTGTGTGTGTGTGTGTGTGTGTGTGTGTGTGTGTGTGTGTGTGTGTGTGTGTGTGTGTGTGTGTGTGTGTGTGTGTGTGTGCGTGTGCGTGTAGCCATGACTGTCCTGAGGAGGATGAGTGATTGGTCAGTGTTGCTGGTCCTGTCAGCCCCTTCTCTCACTTTGCTCTCACCAACACGCATGCACTGGCCCTACACGCATGCATCGCTGTCTCACTCAGTCTTTCCACAACTGCACGCAAAGCATACAACTCTGTTTCTATGTCACTCCCTGCTATGAGATAAGAAAAAGGCTTTGGAATTGTGTGTGTTGGCATAACAACGCTACACACTGGGGTTGAGGGTGTGTCCTTGCTTTCTGTGCTGTTTGTTTTTACTTTATTTGTTGTTTTTCCTGTTGTGTCGGTCATAGGAAAACCTGCCATTGAAGACGAGGCTGGGAAAGCGAAACAATACTGTGTAAAGATGTATTCCACTTTTAATAACGTTGCGCTCTCCTTTTTTTCTCCCCTCTCTTACTCTTGCCTTCCGTATCTTTCTCTAATTCATCCTTCCTTTTCTTCTTCTTCCTGCTATATTCTACGTCCCTCTTTCTCTTCTCATTTTCTCTTCCCCATCTCTCTCCTGTTCCTTTCTTCCTACAGAGCGGCGCTGACTTGGAGTGTCACTGGTAGCTGTCCAGCACAACTGCCTGATCAACAAAACAGGACCACTTTTCCACACGCGATCACATCCATTGTCACCTTTTTAATTTCCTCTGGGATTTTTTAATTTATTGTTTCCCCCCTCCACACTGAGATCAAGCGACGCCGTAATCCGGGTTTTAGAAACGTACACAACACCCCCCACCCCCCCGACGTGGAGGACTGCAAAAACAGATTTGGTTCTTTTCATAGAACAAAATGTTGAAAAAACGAGAACAACTGCATCAATCGCCTGAAAAGAGAACGGTGTATACGGTATATACATCACAGGAGAAGCAAACAAGCACAGTTTCTCTTGCCCCTCGTCTGCTTGCTTTTTTTTTGTAGTGTTTTTTTTTGTTGTGGATTGCCGGAGACACAGGAGCAGCCCTGCTCTGAACGCTTTGGGGCTCCATGGTGCCTTGCTCAGAACCGAGAGAGAGGGAGGACTTCACAACAGCCAGCCATGACCAAACCTGCCGCTCATGGACGTTTTCCACATTCTGATTGGCAGCGTTTCTTTTTTTTGTTGTTGGCATTATTTGTTTTGAAGTGTGAACTCTACTTGCACCTGACTGGTAGCCAATCGACCACACAAGCCTGTGAGTCCCACACCCATAGTTCAGGCAAGTTTGGTTTGTGGACATTTACTAGTACTCGACCAGGGCCCAACACTTCACCTGCCCCGGCACACGGCTTGCTGGAGAACACCTCACAGAACTCGGAGGTTTAAAAAGTCTCCAAGTCCACACTATCCAAAGACCTCTGGTGTAGAAGCCTCAAATTCAGCGGCCAAGAGGTTTGTCTCCTGACGGGAACGGAGAGAAATCTGTGAGGCAACTTATCTCAGTTTTCATCCTTCCATGCTGTCCAAGCTAAAACAGGACACAGGTGTGCTGGTGTGCCAGGCTACACATAGGAAGTTCATAGAAGTACAGTAAAAGTAACTCAAATTTGATGATTTTTCTTGCACGTCCCTTCTCACTCTCTCTCCTCTTCGTCACTTAAAGGATGCTATCTAACACTTTTTGTTTAGTTTCTTTCACTTTTCCCTCCGTCTCTCTTCTCACGTTTCTGTTTTTTCTTCATATTGTCCGAAGACACTCGGCTGTCACTTGCATCGGCTGACAAGGTCGGAATCATAAGCTTTTGAGCCTGCTGTTGTTTAAGAGAAAGATGGAAATTATATATTAAATTCATATATATATATATATACATATAGATATATATTTTTATTTGTTTGTTTTCGTTTTAATTCCCAGCCATGGTATTCGTTGTGGCCTTGTGTGTGTGTCTGTATGTGTAGCTGTTTTCAGACATGCACTGGACTCCGCAAACATCCGAGTGAGACGCTCCGCCGATTCGGCAAACTTTAACCACCTGGTCTCCCAGTATCATGTCCGTAGAAAACCAGTAGAAGTCGATGCAGGAGTTCCCCAGTGGATTCATCGCGAGCAAGTGGGGGGTTAATAACGCTAATAACACACAACAGAAAAATTAAAAATTTGTGGTGACCTCGGCAGTGGAGTGAGTCTCTGCTGCACCCGGCTGCTCCACCTCTCGGAGAACCTCCTGCTGCGGCTGAACTGCGTAGCCAATTCTCCAGATTTGTATCCGTAGGTCATGTCTGAAAACAGCCTGTGTGTGTCTGATTGTGAGAATGAGACCCATGTGTGAGCGTATGTGCACATTTCTTTGTGTGTGAGTAGACAAATGAAAACATAGAGTCCAAGTTGCACACACAGAGTTCCCACGCAGCAGTGTTCCAAAGACAGGGTCCGGGGTAAAGGGATTCCAGCCTCACCCTTTTCTTCCCCCTCTCTCAACATCCTGTATCTACATAGAGTTCTGCTTGTGCTACAACTTGTCTTTTCCATCTCTCCTGTGTTTTAAAAAAAATTGCCTTTTTTGTTTTGATTGGAAAAAAACTCCAAGGATCTTTTTTTTGTAATGTTTTTTTTTGGTGTGTATATATAGTTTTTCAAAGTACTGTGGCTGTGGTCCTACTACAGATGCATAAGGAAACGCCAAGGGGGGGGGCTTAAAGTCTAACTTGTGCACGCGAGAAGAAGGTTTCTGGTGTTTCACTGTATGAAGTAAACGAGAGAGACTCTAGGACAGAACGGGCCGTACACCCGTAGCTGTGATCGCACTATCAATGAAAACGCTCTCCATTTTTCTCCACTGTTTCCTTCATAGACGTCGCCTCAAAGGCACATGATGGTTGCTGGAAAAAAATCCCTGGTTTGACTCTTTGGATTGACCAGCAGTCCGTTTCATTTCTGTCGATCTAAGCACTAAAAGAAAAGAAATCACTGAAACCTCAGAAATATTGTCAGAAATTAACCTTTTCTTTTCAGTATTTTGTGGAAACAAATGTGTTGCAGAGACAACACGGACACACTCTGAGTGTGTATTCTTGCCTGTAGGTGAATTTAAAATAGGATTATAAGTATACACACAATTGTAATATACACTTTTTGTTCCTCAATCATTCAATGGCAAATTCATTGTGCTTTTTGAAGTGGCAGTATTGAAAGAGAATAGGCCGTACAGAGTTTGCTGGGTGGTTAATGTTCTTGTGGTACACTTGCTCTCGGTGCCATACGACAAATAGGTACTTGAATGTGTTGTTCATTTTGCAGTTGCGCTGTTTTAATGGGATGATTGATTTTTTTTCTTTGTTTGTGGTGGAGGGAGTGGGAGGGGTGGGATCTCTTTAGTTGTGCATGTTTTGTGATTGAGGGGAGGAGTGTATTTTGTGTTTTAGTGGGCGGGTGGGGACAATGCAGGGATGTTCAGTGTGGTGGAGCACAATGTTGGAGAGGAAAGGTGACGGTGAAAGTACAAGCTGGAGGAAAATGGAACCAAAAGCAGCAGATTTCTCTATTGAATTAGACTGAAACCAGCCGACCAATTAAAAACTGTTCATATTTCAATGCAGCTAATTTTACCACTGAGTGTTAGGGCCACTCACAGGGAAAAAAATACATATTTAAAGAACAAAGACCAAAATTACAAGAATTTAAAGTTATGTGTAGCTAAATACCCCACTTTGAAAAGATTGTGCAGGAAATCTAGATTATTCTGACTTAAATCACTAGTTCATTTTCGTAATATTACGACTTCTTTCTCGCAATAGAGACAAAACTCCTTATATTACAACCTAATTATGCAGTATTCAAGTTTCTTCTCAATTATGACTTAATTCTCATAATGTTATGGCTCTATCCTTGTAATATTACAATTTATTGCAATATTATAACTTCAGTCCCGTTATAATATGTCTTTCTTTTTCTCTATTACAACCTAATTCTCAAATAAATCGTCCCTTACACATGGCCCTAACCGTCATAAGATTTAATATTGTCTTAACTAAATTAAATTCCCAGTCTAGACGCTTTATTGCACAACCTGTATTTCCTGACTTTAACATTGTGTTAAGTTTCCACCACACTGAGCACAGCCCTCACTTTAGGTTTATGTTTAAGCTGTATCAGACACTGGGCGAGAGGAGAGGAGTGAAGGAGGGAGAAACAGTTTTATTTTTTCTGAATGTAATTTTTCATTATTCACACTGATCCCACTGCGTGGACTGAACTCAAGCAGCCTCGCAGCATCATGTTCTCTCCTCGTCATCAGTTAAAGTCAGAACAAGGTCTCTTCTGTTCAAAAAGCAAACAAAAAGAGAGTAAACAAACAAAAAAACGACGTAATATTTTGTTCCACAAACACAACAATGATCAAGACTCAGACGGGAGAACTTCCCAGGGTTTTTTCAGAGGAGACTTTGGAGGTTTGGTGAATGATTTGCCTTGATTCAGGATATTTAGAGGAAAGTTTTACGAAGCACAAGCTGGGTTGATGTGATGAGAGCCACGGAAGGGAGGATTTCTAATCTGCTACGAAACGCCAAAACAACATAAGGTAGACGTGACATCACATGACATTCCTCAGGTGGATCTGTTTGGACGAAGATGAACCTATAGTCCTCCTCTTCACCTCCTTCTGTTGTCACTCGTTATACTCGCACTGTCGCTCTGATGGTTCCCACACTCGTTTTATTTATTCCAATGCTTTCTAGCTCTAATGAATATGCTGTATTCTGGAGACAGAATGAGATAAGTGATCAGCTGGCGTGTGATTGAGAGCGATGTATGACCCACTCACCTTCACCCGGGGCATTCACCATCCCTTCTTCCTGTATTAATTTCCCAGTATGCTATTGTGATGTTACAGACCATACAGTAAACATAAATGTCAATAAAGATGGATTTAACTTTAAACTTTTTCAGCCTGTGTCTTTTTTCTTACCAGTCACGGTTCAGTGCAACACAACTGAATCCTTTCTTGTGTCCTATGACAGTTCGTGTTGAGGGAAAATGTTTAAAGTCCTAAATCAGAACTTTCTGGGGGGTATTCTGCTGCAATGTGCAACTTGACCACTAGTTTTCACTAAATTCTACACACTGAACCTTTGAAAAGAACTTTTACAATAATATGTCAACAGTTGTAAAAGCTCTGATCAGCCGGTTGTAAATGGACTTTGGTCCAGTTGTCCTGCAAAGCCTTTTACATAAGATAACTCAAGAGGAGCAACCCAAAACAAAAATAGCCCCTAAGGTATTGAGAGCAAGTTATGTAACATTTATATTCTGTTTATTTGTCAAATATAATAACAGGTTATACATTTTTTATGAATGGTGCCTCATCAAAAGTAAAAGACATGAACACTGGTTCCAGCTCTGAACCCAAAAAATGTTAATCTCCAACCATTCAACTCTCCTCGTTCCCACATTCCACAGGCGGAACTGATCTGTGTGTGTGTGAGGGTCGAGAGAGAGAGAGAGAGAGAGAGAGAGAGAGAGAGAGAGAGAGAGAGAGAGAGAGAGAGAGAGAGAGAGAGAGAGAGAGAGAGAGAGAGAGAGAGAGAGAGAGAGAGAGAGAGAGAGAGAGAGAGAGAGAGAGAGAGAGAGAGAGAGAGAGAGAGAGAGAGAGAGAGAGAGAGAGAGAGAGAGAGAGAGAGAGAGAGAGAGAGAGAGAGAGAGAGAGAGAGAGAGAGAGAGAGAGAGAGAGAGAGAGAGAGAGATACTCTGACCCTCTCAGAGCACTTAGAACTTCATGTGACTCCGATTCTCTCAGTCTGAGGTGAAGTGGATCTAAACCAGCACAGGATTTGTTCCATTCTTAAATAAAGGAGATGAGTTCTAAGAAGCAGAGCACCGGCATGGTGCTGTTGAACTACACCATAGACCCTGACTTCCAGGATGTGGCCGGTGTGGGGTCCGGCTCAGGGACCAGCCCCCCTCTCCCGGAGGAGAAGCAGCAGGACTCCAGCTCGGTGAAGCTGGAGCCGGCTGTGGAGGAGTACACGCAGCTGAAGCCTTACGCCGGGATGCCCAAGGAGGTGCTGCTGCTGTACTCCTCCCAGGCCCGGTACCGGGTGCCCCGGGAGGTCCTGTTCTGGCTGATCGTGGCCTGCACCCTGGCCCTGGTGGCTCTCACCATCACAGTGATCGCTCTGTCTCCCCGTTGCCTGAGCTGGTGGCAGGTGTCCCCGGTGTACCAGGTCTACCCCCGCTCCTTCAGGGACTCGGACGGTGATGGGGTGGGAGACCTCAAAGGTAAAGTGCCCCCCCACAGAGAACACTACGTAGGGCTGAGGGTTGTTGGTAAACACTACTGCCAGTGCAGAGTACAGTACTGTAGTAAATGTACTTCATTACTTTACACTAACTGGCATAATTACAAATTATGACTTTAATCTACTTGTAATCTATTATATTTCAAATTTCAGAGAGAAATACTTTGCATTAGCAGGTTATCGATTAAAGAGATGATCATTTTGTTTAGTGTGGATATTTCAAGTTGATTTTTTGGATATATTTGACTGTTTACTCTGATGAAGAGCAAAAACTTTTAATTAAATTTTCATTTAAAGCTACATCATAGAAAATTGCTGTGTTTTTAGAAGAGCAATTTCAAAAGGAAAACTTTCAAAACGCTTACATTATAGTATGGTTAGCAGCATAGTTCAAAAATGCAGCCACACCAAACACCAACTGTTTTTAAATATATCCACGTTAACTCTGCTGTCGAGTATCAGCAGCTGGTCTCTGGAGTCGAGGTATTTTCAGCCTCGTCACTGTCACTGTGGTGTCTCTGCTCCGACAGGAATTCAGGAGCAGCTGGATCACTTTGAGTTCCTGAACATCAAGTCGGTTTGGATCAGTCCCTTCTACCGCTCCCCCATGAAAGACTTTGGCTATGACGTGGAAGACTTCCGAGCCATTGACCCCCTCTTCGGAACCATGCAGGACTTTGAGGAGCTGCTGGCTGAGATGCACAACAAAGGTGTGGAGCTGGAGGTGGAGGTGGTCAGGATGGACCCCTTCACGTCTTCTCTCAGGGGTCACCTGGTTGGGTTGAAGTGAATACCTTTGACTCTTTTCTCTCTCTGCTTCCACCAGGTTTGAAGCTGATCATGGATTTCATTCCCAATCACACCAGTGACAAACACCGCTGGTTTAACTTGAGCCGGACCAGAGATCCTCACTACGAGGATTATTACGTCTGGACTGACTGCAACGAGACGTCACCAAGACCGAATAACTGGGTCGGTATCTGCAGATCACAGGAGTTTGTGGAGAAAGTTTTCACGTGTTTGTGTAGTTTCTTAACGACAACAATTCTCCATCCTGCTGTTTCTCTCAGGTGAGCATTTTCGGGAACTCGTCGTGGACTTACGATGACGTCAGAGGACAATGTTACCTGCACCAGTTCCTCAAGGAGCAACCGGACCTGAACTTCAGAAACACACATGTCCGCCAGGAGATCGTCGTAAGATAACACACACACACACATACACACACAGACACACACGGCTGCTGACTCCTCCCTTCGTTTATCTGTGATTCAGATGTTGTATCTCACACTCATATCTCTGTTGCCTCCTCCACTGTGCACCAATCACTGCTGTATTCACACATCAGGTGTAATCTGTGTTTTGTTAGGTAACCGATTACACATTAACCCCCCCCCCCCGCCCTGTTAACCCCTGGGTGTTTTCAACAAATTCTACACAGCAAATGACACAGTAACTTATTGTGTAAACAATCTTTTTGTGATAGGAGAAAGAGTCTCCGTTTTACTGTGGACACACTGTTTTTGAATGGATCTGTATTTGTCGTTTTATCTCAGGATATTATTCATTTCTGGTTGGGGAAAGGAGTGGACGGGTTCCGGATGGACGCAGTGAAGCACATCCTGGAGGCGGCTCACCTGAGGGATGAGCCACAGGTGGACCCAGAAAAAGCTCCTGTAAGTGTTGCTCAGATTGAGCTGCTCTTTGTCCTCATGTTGACCCAACATGGTTTCTCTGTGATCTGCCAGTGGAAATGGATCCATCTTGAATGGAAGAGCAGGTGTTACTCAGCTCCCAAACACATTTCACCTCTTGTAAGGCTGAGCTGTAGTTTAACCAACAGTCCACCAGGCTCCCATCACCTGACAGCTTTGCTTCCTCCGACCTCAGTGGGTCAAGGTTCGGCTTAGTGAGCCCTCTCTGCTGCGACGTTCAGTTACATGGTTCTGTTATGATTTTACGTTATTGAATTATACGTCACCTGACATGTCAGAGTCCAGATTTTTATCAGTGTGAGGAATAGAAGTAGAGGCGTCTCCAGTGGAGCTGGAGGAACAAACTGTTGAGTGGGAGAACTCGCACCGTGCTCCACGTTATCAGTCATCATCGTCATCTGCTGCTCCTCTGGACAAAATACCATTCTCTGAACTCAAAGGAGTTCACGACCCGTTCAGAGTTAAGCTGAGTGAGAGGTTTTGTTCCCAGGGGAATGAAGTTATTTCTCCCAGAGGAAAGATTAGTAGAAAATACGCATATTTGGTTGGATTGGCGAGTCACTGGGATTTACTTCCTCCTGCAGAATAACACTGAGACTGACCCGTCTGCTCAGTGTTGACTCAGAGGTGAACTCGCTGCTGCAGCACCAACATCCAACATGGCCTTTTCTTTAAAGAATTAAACACACAAAGCTGTGTTTGGCAGCGAAGTTTCAACAAAACAAGTTGTTCCACAGACTCTTGTGCATTTAAACAACACTGCAATATATATAGTCACATGTACGATATGGGTTTATTGAGCTTTTCAAGGCCGTGTTCATAACTAAGCAACTTTCTGTGTTATCATTATTGCTTCAGTGGTTTACTGCCGACCGAAGCTTTAAACACATAGTGTATTTTACAGGCAGTTTGATAAACGGTTTGTTCACATGGCAGAACGTCACCTCACTGGTCTACTCTGCTGCATCAGTGGTTAAGTGCATGAATAGATTCGTGGCCTGGTCTTTTCTGACCGGAATTTGTGTGTTGTGTTGTGGTTGAGTTCCCCCGACACACAATTCACTCACATTGGGTGTTAACATTTTTTAACCTCAAATCGGGCTTTAGAGACTGAAGCAGCCCCTGAGTTGGTTCCCTCATAATTATGTCCTCTGCCAAGCAAGTTATGTTTCCACCCCTGTCTGGATCTGGATGAGGGGACAGATCCAGGAACGTGATTCCAATATCTTTAATGTGAGATTTTTCACCATTTTAAACATTTTTCCAGGGATTCATTCAGGGATCTTGAACAAATTACAACTTAGAGAACTGATATCTAGGAGTGTGTTTATCTTTTCCCATAATGATTTATTTTAACTTTATTTTAATAAAACTCGTAATATTTCTTGCATACGACATTACTCCTGGATCACTGAACCCGTGAGTCTGTTACCACTTGGCCTCTTCTCTCTGTATCTGGTGTCCACTGATTTCCCAACTACCTGTCCTGCCGCTGCTCCCTGAGTTCTGGCATAAGAAAGGACAAAGAAATGCATTTACAGTCCAGCTCCCACTAACTCCGAGTTGGCTGAGGAAAATACCATTGAGCTCCACTAATGCACTGGAGTTGATGATCTCAGGGAGGAAACTCTACTGGGAATGAAACACTACTTCTCTGCAGAAACTAAATGTAAAACCTGACAATAATATTCAAATTATAATATTTCTTCATGTTCCTTCCTCTCCAGGAGGCGGTGACCTCAGAGTGGGACCTTTACCACGACTACACCACCAGTCAGGTGGGGCTGCACGACCTCCTGAGGGACTGGAGGGCACAGATGGACGTTTACAGCCGTGAGCCTGGCAGATACAGGTATGTGAAGTATATGGTAATGATTGAGATTATCTAAAACACTACAAGACCTTTTTATTATAGTATTTGGTCAGTAAATCTATTTAATAAAAAGTAATGTTTAAGTTTCCATGCTTGACTGTGGGTCAGTTTGAATGTTATCAGACGTTCTTGCTGCCTCCAGGTTCATGGTGACCGAGTCGTACGATTACCAGGAGGTGGACAAGACCATGATGTACTACGGCACCTCGCAGGTGAAAGAAAGTGATTTCCCCTTCAACTTCTACCTGCTGGACCTGCCTCACAACACCAGCGGCTTGTGGGTTCAACAGCTGGTCCAGCTCTGGATGACCAACATGCCCACTGGACGATGGGCCAACTGGGTGGTGAGTCGCTGTTTATCTACTTGTTCTCTGGCATCTTTAAATTAACCGTCGCTTGTTTCACTTTTCCTTTGCACCTCTCTAACTCCCTCTGTTTCCAGGTGGGAAACCACGACAAGCCTCGGATCGCCACCAGCGCCGGTCAGACCTACGTCCGGGTCATCAACATGCTGCTGCTGACCCTCCCCGGCACCCCCACCACCTACTACGGAGAGGAGATCGGCATGGAGAACATTAATGTCACGGACAGTGAGATACAAGATCCCGCTGGCAAATACAACTCAGTCAGTACACTGCACACACTAACAAGCGATTCAGACGATGCAATAGACACTGACGCATCACTTGCTGCACAATAATAACAACAACACAACAGATCAAGATGTGTGTCAACAATGAAAATAGACAAACATTTATTAAGGCAGGATTTACTTCCAGTTTGTTGCATTTTGACAGCACTATGTAGTGGAATGGAAACTGTACATACTTGTGTATATGTTGAAGTGTCTGTGCTCAAGTCAAACTTAACGTTGTCCCTGCAGAGTGCCAGTCGGGACCCCCAGCGATCCCCCATGCAGTGGAGTGCTCACACGAACGCAGGCTTCAACAACAAAACCAACGCCACCTGGCTGCCGGTTCACCCGGATTTCACAAGCGTGAATGTGGAGGTACAGAGATCTTTCAGTTCTGTTCGACTTTGGAGGAACATCTGGCCAGAGGCTGCTTGTGTTTCTTACTTTAAAATACGGCCACTCTCTCTCCTCTAGGTCCAGAAAAAAGATGGCCGCTCCGTTATGTCTCAGTACCGTTTCCTGAACACGCTGCGTCAGTCGGAGCTGCCGCTTCACCGCGGCTGGTTCTGCTTCGTCCACGCTGACGCCAGCGTCTTCTCTTACCTCAGGGAGCTCGACGGGCTACACCGAGCTTTCCTCATGGTCCTTAACTTTGGCAAAGAATCTGCCGTCACGGACCTCTCGTCTGTTGGGGAGCTGCCGGAGCAGCTGACGGTGCTGATGAGCACGAACGGTGTCAGCGATGGGAAAGTGTTTCAGAAGTCTGGTATCCTGACGGAGGTCGGGGAGGGTTTGGTGATTCAGTTCTCCGCACCCACTCGGTTTAATCCCAACCATCCCAAGCAGTGCTACGTCTCAGAGAAGGCCTGTTATTTAGGAGCCATGGACATACTTTATAAATGCTAACATGAATGGACACTGGTGTTCAGTTATTATAGTTTCACAGTAGAAATCAAGATGTTTCTTTGGTGTCTCCTCTGTAAGGGATGTATGTCAGAGAATTAAAAGGAACCGCAACAGATACAATCACCATCTCTGTCTTTTCTTTCTCAAAAAGTTCATATTGATTCCTGACTGCCTCTCGAAAGCCTCACGACTTCTTCCTCTTGCGTCGCGGCAGCTCGAGGCCGAG
The DNA here is from genome assembly GCF_963576545.1 of Limanda limanda. Lineage (NCBI taxonomy): Eukaryota > Metazoa > Chordata > Actinopteri > Pleuronectiformes > Pleuronectidae > Limanda > Limanda limanda. The sequence goes on along the minus strand of NC_083650.1, from coordinate 5,690,037 downwards.
CTCTTTGTATAGAAATGCTAGATTGAGGGCCTCCTGTGTTGGGGAGAGAAGAGAGGTCCGAAAATAAATCAAAAAGAGCTGATTGTGTCTAATTTGCAGTATTACCTCCACAGAGGAGGTTATGTTTTCACTGCTGTTTGTTAGCAGGATTATGCAAAAACAACTGGATGGATTACCATAACATTTAGTGCAAGGATTTTTTATTGGTCAGGAAAGAACCCATTCAATGTTGGTGTGGATCCAGATCAGGAGGCAGATCCAACCATTGTTTCCCCACTTTCTTTAACATCGTGATAAAGGGCTTATTTACATTTTAATTGATTTCTCAAAGAACAATTCATGGATCTTGATGAAAAAAAAATCTCAGCCATGTTTAGGCGACTGATATTTCTGAGTGTGTGCAGTTTGGTGCAGATCCAAATCAAATCTGGATCTTGAGAATTTAATTACCTCCTCCAGCATCAGCTCAAAGTCGTCTGGGCCGAGGTGATTTGCTCCGGGTTGGATATTCAGAACGATGTTTGGTGCTGGTTCACATCCTGAAAGAAGGAGGAGGATCGGGGGCCAAAGGTCAAAGAAAAGATCTCTTATCTTTAAAACTTCCTCCAGGACATTCATCTTCTTATTCTGTCTTTTTTCTCTGCTGCCCTTCTCTCTCTGTCCGGTTGCCCCAAATCTTATCTCCCTCTCTTGCTCCCGACTCTCCTTTCATTCCTGCTTGCTCCCATCTGATACTGAGCTCCCTCCTCTCTTGCCTCCCTCACATTATCCCTCCCCCCCGTCTCTGTGGTACTGGCTGTTTCACAAGTGCGGTCTTGACCTTGACAGCTCCCAGTCTGTGGCGTCTAATCTCTCGCTCTGATACACTATCTCTTTACCATGCTAATGGGCCTGCCCACCCGCCTGCGTGTGTCTATGCCATCAGCACTTTATCAAAGACTCCGGAGAACAGAGAGACAGATTAGGGAGACATATATACACACACATACACACAGAGCCACTTAAGCTGGCCGGCGTATGTGTGTATGAACAACAGAAAAAGTGAGAGATAATGTGTGCAGAGAGAGAGAGGGGTGTAAAGCGGAGTACCACCAATGTGGTGAAGGCAGATTATGAGTGAGAGGGAGAGAGAGCCTGTCTATAGGGAAATGAGAGCAATTAGCTGACACACATGCTCCACTACAAGGTGACCTTTGCCACACTTTGGTCATGAACTTAAAACTCTGATAACACCCCCCCCCCCCCCCAAGACGGACAGCTACACATCTGCTGCTGCCTCTCAAGACGTGCACACTGACACTTCCACTGGGAGTCGACCCTGAACTGTTAAAACCTATGGGAAGCAGAAATACACCCAATAGAAAGTGGAACGAGTGGGAATCTATTCTGGAATGCGTCCACAGAATGATGCACTCATTGAAGGTGATGGCATCTACAGGATGAAAGAGAGATGTCATACATGTAGAAGATGGAAATGAAGATATCATCTTGACAAGACGACGAGAATCGAGTTATTAGTGACTAAGGCCGACACCAGTGATCCCAGCAGTGTTATTTATCCGGGACATCCTCCCTTCTACACGCTGCACCACCCTCACCGGAGTGTTTTGGAGATTTCTTTGTTGACATGAACGTGAGAATCTCCTGCTGCATTAAACATGTGTGAAAGTCCGGAGAAAGTCCACTTATTCTGCTAACACTCTTCAGAGCTCATGTCTGAAAGGGGCTGATGTGTGAGTGTGTTTTTTTTTGCTTTTATGTACCTGACTGTGGATCTGTGGTGAAGTGAGTGTGGATGACTTTCCTTAGCTGCTCAGTGTATTTCAGGACACCTGCCAAAGGAACCCTGGCATCGCTGCTGTAGGCTGTCAGCAGCATTGATGGATAGCACTATCACACACACACACACAGAGATGGATAAACAAGTTACACAGTGGTCCTCAGTGTCCCCTAAAACAACATTTCTGAGGCTTATGCATATTTCCAGTTGAAATGATCTGTCAGTAAGACACAGCACTAAACAAGCAGAGCTCCTCAGCTTATGTTGGACAGATTTCAGAGAAAGCCTGGAAACCATTAATTGACCCAGTGCTATTCATATTCAGGCTGTGGGCCACGGGAATTTCAAATGGGATTTCAGCATAGTCTGTTCTCTGGATTTACAGGACACTTTACAATGCAGCGTAGATATAATTAGAGAGTGATTTTCAGAAAGCAAAAAGAAGGTATCAAACTACCAAGCACCAAAAACTACAGCCCCATTTTTTAACTTCTCGATCTCCCCTCCTCGTACCTGAGGAGTGATGTTGTGAAGGGGACAGTAGGAGGAGATGCTCAGTCTGTGTTTGGGGTTTCCTATCGGGTCCCCCCATTCTTCTCTGTCCTCCAAAGTTAGAGGCAGGCTGGGATCCTCCATCGTCCCCAACACATCCAGGAAAGGAGCCTGGAAACAGGAAGAGAGATTTCATTTGGTGAGGCACCATGTTCCGATGAATGAGTAGAATCTCAGTATTTCTCTTTTAAGTCAGAATATGTATTTAACCCTTGTAAACTGATTAATCTCTGGAGGAAGACACTGTCCCCGATACACTTGTTCTTTGGACACAAAATAACGCTAAAAGTGAAACACATTTGAACATTTTACCTGCATGGTGACGGCCCGTATCATATGTGGGTGTCTATTGCACAGCGCCCCCACCGGCACCGCCCCAGCACTGCAGGCTGTGAGGGCAGTGAGTGAGGGTGAGGAGACTCCTGAGGAGAAGAGGTGTTGGAGACAGGCGTGAAGATCCTCCACTCCTTTCAGCTTCTTCTCCTCACAAGCTTGTCTTTGCCAGGACAGACCCTTCTCTCCTCCACCTCTGAGGAGGAGGGAAAGAACCGGCTCACTTTTACAACAAAGTTTGAATTTCCACACATAGTTAGATACGTTCTCATCAGCAAACAAACTGCTGAGTAAGTTTGAGGCTGCTGCAGTGGGGATGATAGGTTACCTGATGTGGCAGTAGGCCAGAGCCCAGCCCTGCTCCAGCAGAAGCCTCTTCTCTGGGCAGAAGTCCATGTGCAGATCTCTGCCATAAGCTCCGTAGACATGAGCCAGCAGTGGCGCCAGTCTCAGACCTTCCACAGGTCCGGCATGGAAGAGTGTGACTGGCACCAGGGCACCGTCCTGCAGAGGAGAGGCAGGAGACAGTCTGCAAACTGGGATGATGCCAAGTGTTAAATGATCCCTAGTTTGCAAATGTCATCACTTCCTTTCTGTCAGGTTTATGTGTGAACTCCCCACACTTCTGGGGAGTTGCGAAAAGAGCTTTATCAGTGGACACTCGAGTCTTGATACATGCATGTGTCTTCTCACTTGGCTGCAGGCCTCTAAACGTGCGGTGGTATAATCATCCTGGTTCTCTCGGACGGATCCATCCTCAGTGTCTGATAGAAGGAGCCCGTCCTCTGGGTACAGACAGTAGGGCACCGCTGGGTGGACTGGAGAGGAAATGAGGAGTTCTAACACTTTGCATTGGTCTGCCAAGCCTGGTCTCTGGGTTTCAATGGCGCAAGCCCAGGTAGGGAGCTGGGGAACGAGTGTAGACATATGACAGTATAAAATGGAAAACAAGGAAGGAAGTCGGCAAGAAATGCAAAGAGCTTTCTGACACACTGACCGGCACAGTGTAGGCTTTCTCAGGGTGAGTCAGCGGGATCACAGTCAGGACGAGCTCATTGGTCGGAGTTCTTACAGTCAACACACAGTGGTCTCCAACCACGTCCATGTCTTTGACTGCAGAGCCAGAAGACGGGGCAAACAGTGAGACCCAGGACACCATGGAGGGGTTGGAGAGTGGAGCTTGTACCACCTAGTGAGCAAAGAAGAATAAATCTAGGATTTAAATCTCAATATTTCTGAATATGTCTTATTCCAACCACTTTTTTTACCTGATACTCCTGTCCAGGTCCTGTATTGGCCAGTATGATCAGCGTCCTCCTCCAGTGCTCCACGTGGTACAAGAGGTCCGGCTGCCGAGGCTGAACCAGGAGAGGCTCCACGCTGGTTGTTGTGGTATCGACCAGCAGCACCTCTGAACCGGTCCTGCTGTTACAGTTGATGCTCAGTAACTGTCGGTCTCTGGAAAGGGCGACCTCCACAAACACACTGGGGGTGGGGTGGGGGTGCAGTGTTTCAGTTACAGACGGTGTTGGGGCCGAGACGGCTTGGATGAAACATCACTTGCACTTACTCAGGCCGTGTCTCCTCATACACAGACGTTATCCTGCTTCTACCGGGGATCAGGTCCAGACGAGATACTCTGCTGCAGCGCAGGTCCTCCAGAGTCGTGAAGAACAGGATCTCATCTGTGGCCCATTCTGTACCCACACAGAGAATATACTTTTTCTTTAGCCTGTGCACTAACATCGCTCTTCTCAGTGAATTTTGTTCTTAAATGCATCCATTTAAAACAAACCACAGCTGAAAACTTTGTCCAGTGTTGTTAAGACGTGTAAAGGATCCAAAGAAGTGGTCATTTCCCTCTTTAGCTTCACAACCACACATCTGGAAATTCACAGAACAAACATCTGCTTTTAAATTCACCAACTTCAAAAGATTCAATTTACACAAGCAAAACAAAAAAACAGTGCTGCCATATAAAGTGTGTTTTGTAGGTTTAATGCTGTTGTGTGTGATTCACCTCAGCTCCTCTCTATGAGCCGCTCTTAACGTGGCAGCGAGATGCTTCTCCTGTGGGGATAAACGTACTCTCTGGACGATCCACTGAAACGTCTGCTTCCTCTCTCCATTCTTAGATCCCCTCTCCTCCTCTCCTCCAGAGACTTGTCCTACATTTAGCACCTGCTCCGGCTCCAGGTCTCCTATGAACAGGGAGAGGAAACAGAGTCATTCACAAAAGTGGGAATGACACTAAACCTGCAAATATAGCATTAGGGTGATTAGTGAACACTGTCTCGCTACATTCATCATGTCTTACTCTGCCTGTTGTCCATCCTGTAGATGCCATCGCCTTCAATGAAATACACATGATGGTGGCCACAGACCTGTGGAAAGAGAGATCACAGTGGATTCTAACAAAAACAATATGGAATTCACCTGAAGTAAAATATTTCTGAATGAAAGTCACTTGAATTTTCCAGCTCTTGCTCGACCCCACACAGAAATTAGGAGTATTGTATGTTATAAGGATGAATGTTTGTGCTCATATGAGGGACAATATATCATTGTGTCTATGCAGGAATACATAATTAATATATCATCATTACAGTTCCTACCACTGAGTGATCAGTTGTGCTGGAGATCCTCCGGTACATTGCCCTCAGTCTCTTGTTGAAATATTTCTGCAGGACCTTGTACGTCTCAAGTCCAGAACTGAGACCTTCAGCTGGGGAGGTGGAATTCTCCTGAAATAAAACAGCATTTTAAATTAAGGAAGGACTTCTTGAAACTTCCAGCTTTGAGGGGCATTGCTGTGTCAATAAAGGTTATTGTCTCCAGTCGCAGAGGATGGACATTGACCTATGACATTGAACTGTAGAACTTTTTAACAAGTCGGTTTACCAGTTTGTCAGCATTTTTTTTATATCCCTGTAATAAAGAGTGACAGTGTTCCTTCCTCATATTGCAGTATATTTAATGTGATGCTTCTCTTATGTTATAAGTAACCAGAGATCTGAGCAAAGGATTTAGGTGCAAATCTAAATGATCATCTCAATGATGACGATGAGATACGATAAGATAATCCTGTATTAGTGCCAAATGGGGAAGTTTGCAGCAAGAGTCAAAAATAGGCATCAGTAAGTAATAATAAATGTAGGATAATAAAACTTATTATGTAAGAAATATAGAAAATATGAATGGAATAAGAACAACAGTATGTGCCGTGAGTGGGTCTCACATTGATTAATATTCATTGTGGGTTGAAGTGAAATCAAGTAGAAAACAACCTCTGGAGCAGACAATTAACAAAATATAATTCTCACAATTGTTAATTCTTTAACATATACTATAATTAAAAGTGCCCAAACTTTTGCATGATAAACTGCCACCTGATTTCACATCAGTACAAATTCAAACTTAGAATATCTTATGAAGGGAATAAAAAGTGGATTCAAACTTTATAGTAGAAACATGAAACCATAAAGTTTGAGCTTTAATAAAACTGTGTACAAGTGTTTATATGTGTAGCTTCCTCCTGTGGTGACTGATCCACATCCAGAGGAAACACGTGTCTCAGGTGTTTTATCTCCACTTGTCATCGTGGCTCCTTTACACCTGTTCAGTGAATAATGGATGAACCTCACGCTGTCGGGGTGAAGGTTTATCAGGAAGGTAACACAACTCCAGCTCCTCTCTCTCTCTCTTACCCGCGTGTAGCGTGGCTGCGAGGACACACGAGTAAACATGTGTTTACACACAGGTCGAATCCGAGCAGCGACACGAGCCGAGGAGCCGAGAAGAGACCAGACGGCTGCCATCACCCGGCTAGCAGCTAGCAGTTAGCACTTAGCCCAGCTAGCTAAACCAGGGGGGGGGGGGGGCTCGTTTGTTTACATGGGGGTTAAGTGGCCGACTGTCCCCATGTGGGATTCACGACGGCCACTACGACCCACGCAACCAGCGGTCACTGTGTTTCCACCTGTTGTTCCTGTTTTTAACGTTGTTTCCGGTTTTAACGTTGTTTACGTGACTCTGAGCATCTGTCAGAGAGGAGAGAGAAGCTCCATCCAAGCAAGTGAAGCAGCTGGTGGTGACGTAGAAGGCGGCGACAGACTCAAGCAGTCGAGGTCAGACATGTGGATTGAGAGTCTAAGCACAGGCAGAGGCGATGCTAGAGTCTATTGGGGCCCCAAGTTAAAACTCCCAGGGGGGCCCCTCAATTAGCGTTCATCAACATCATGATATGTATGATGTTACACCAACGAAGGGTAGGAAGCATAAGCCTGTGTTTAATTCAAAATGTTTCAAACAAAAGCAGAGAACATTAAAACCTTCAAATTTTCTAAATATAAATATAAAGAACAATAAAAACAAAAATACAGCCAGTGTTTACATAAGCAGACATAAGTTGGCAAAATATAAATGCTTAAAGCTTTATAAATAACTACAAATAAAAATGACAAAGCATTGAACTGCAGCCAGGTTCATCACTTTCCAGTGTCGTTTTTTTCTATTTGCATGTGTTTTCTTTTCATTTGCATTGAGTTGAGTTCTCTCAGCCACTGTGGAAACCTACTTAAAAATAAATCTCCTTCTGTAAAGTTGTCTGTTTTTGCTTCGATGTACACTCTGAATTTCTGGCATTTATTTGTTTTTTTCACCTGTTTTACTCATTTATGTATCTATTTCTTTAGTGGGTTTACTTTGAGATTGTGAGAGAGACAAGGGGTGTATTCCATTGATGTTATCGTATTAATTTATATATTCTCGTGGATTTATTTAATCTTGCTTGTGCTTGTTTGTTTGGCTGGTAACTGACTTTGCCAACTAATATCTTGTGTATGTTCAAATACATTTTCAAATAAAGTAAATAAATGTATAAAATACACAATATTGACACATTTATTTAATGCCTAAGTTTATTTCATTCATCGAGCAAACAAAATAATTTAAATGCAAACGCAAAATATCCAATCTTGAATGAAAAGGAGCAGATTCAACAACTCATTCATACAAATTAAAAGTTAAAAGAGCTGCAGGCCAACACAGCTCCTCACATCCCTTTATTTACATAAAATACATAAACACAGTACACTGTAAGTAAAGTAAGGAAGTGAATCCCACCACTATAGATCTGTGCACCAATGGAATCCTGCACCACAGACTCGACACTCCATTGCTCTGCCTTGGAGGCCTGAAGTGTACGGAAGTAGCGTGACTCCCTGCTCATCGTGGAGGTAACAGGTGAAAACAGCCACACACGTTCCCCTGCGGTGATTCCCCGGCTGCTGAAGCTTCATTCCTTCCTGTCGCCACCGACCCGTGTGACCACCGGGCAGCCGGTGAGTTGATCCCCGTGTGGAAGCGGTCAGACACGATGGAGAGGGACAGGACCGGTGCGGAGGAGGAGAAGAAGAAGCCGGCTTCCCCCCGAAGGATGGAGCTGAACGGGGACAGGTGCTCCGAGGACTCCTCCAGGACCGAGGGCTGCGGAGGGGATGTGGCCAAAGCCCGGTGGACCCTGCTCAGACAGGTACGATCCTCCCAGGAGGACACACAGCGTGGAAGGTGTTTTTACAGATGATAGAGATTTATATTACAGTTATTGTTCCTCATAACCAGGCGTCAGCAAATGGATTCAACATGTTTCACTGTAGGAGAAGCACAGGTCGCTGTGTTCTGGTTTGTCTTGTACAGGATTTAGCATTTGATTTATAAAAATAAAACACACTTATGAAGCTAGTTGCTCTAACATCCAAAGGCTTAAAAACAGAGCAACTGGACTTGGTTGAGTTTCTTTAAAGACTCTTGGATGAGAGAGGAAAACATCTCAAGAATCTCAACCAAGTCCATTGGACCTGTCTTCTGGCACTTGGATGTATACCCCGGTGTAAATATATAATAAGACGGAACCTACAAGTACGCAATCACAGGACATATAAGTATGCAACATGTTAAGTACTCAAAACATAGCACCCAGTACAACATAGTATACAGTCATAGGGCACGCGGTGGACAGGATGGGATAAATGGGACGAGTTTTGTGTTGTATTACAGGAAATTGGGGGGGGGGGGGTGAGTGTTATCAGTGGAGGGCTGCGTCCATCTGTTACTTTTAGCTGTAGTTACCAGTTTTTCTTCCTGTCATTATTTCTGTCTAATTTGTCCACAAAGTAGAACTAGGATCTGCTTTGACTCATCAATTAACTCACAACTTAAACCGATATTTAACAATATACAGTGTGTAGACTTTCACCTTTATTTCAAGAGGTTTAACAAACATATCACATTAACCATTTAGGAATTACACCCATTTTCATCCACCCTTAAACTTGCCATAGGTTAGAGTCTTATCTCTCTCATGTGGCCACAGAAACTCATTACCTACTGTTTACACAAGAACCTCAAACACACGAGAAAAGTAGCTCTTCACTTTTTCCCCATAGATGGGCATTGGACAGATGTTACACTTGGCTGAGAGGGAAAGATCCCAGGAGTGGGTCGAACTCACACTCTGCACTTTTTCCACCTGTCACAGTAATACACTCTTTGTGCTTCAGACTTTCAGGGGGAAGATCAGACCACTTCCATCAGAAATTAAAGATATAACATTTGTTGATCCTCTAAACAGCTGAAATGTAGCAGAGCCAAAACAGGAAAAGTGGTTATTTCTGAATATCCACCGACCTCATAAGGGGATTTAAACGTTTTGCCCTTTTTGTGGAACTCAGAATTCACAAGCTCCCGTGTATCTCCACTCCTGTCCCTCCCTCAGGTGCTGCGTCAGTCAGGGGCCGACAGTCCAGAGGTCAAACAGGCGTCTGTTCGCAGGTTCGCCACGTTTGACCTCTTCAGCAGGAAAAGGCTTGTGACACAAGACCCCAGTGATACCTCAGATGACCAGTGGGTGGAGTACAGAAGTGTGTGCTTTCCAGAGTACAGTGCCTTACTCAGGTACACACACACACACACACACACACACACACACACACTTGAATGGACGCACACACAACTCTAGTTTCATGATGGCACAAATACAGTGCAACACAAGTATATATTATACCACAGCACATCAGACTATTTAGGTAAAAGTCAGTGTTATAACATGTTTTCTACACATGACTGGCCTCAGATCATGAACTGATTCGTTCATTAATCGTAATCGAGGTAAAGGTTTGGTTTGGTAAAGGCACAACGTGTGCTCGAGAACCGTAAATACACAACAAATCAAATACTTTCTCATTAGAACAAAGCCATGAGACTACAATGGTGATTCATATTATTAATATATATATTTATATATATAAAGCACTAAACGCATTCTTCTCTGCTGCTGTATAATTGTCTATATTTGTGTTTCCCTCAGGGATAACCTGGGTCCTCTCAGGGTGAATGAAGTGCTCAACAGTTTCGACAACACTGGTAACGTCTGTGAGTACAAATTTAATCTTCATACTTGAAGTCATTGCATATGTGATGCATCTGTGCATTTCACACACACACACATCTCATGCTGTTTGCGGTTCCTGTTTGATGCCGGTGCTTTGATTCTCTCTCGCTGAATAGGAGCGTTTCTCTTGCGTCATGTGCTCATTCCTCCCAACTACCTTCAGACGCCCTCTAGGGTGAAATCCCACTTTAGTCTTCTCAGTCCTTCAGTGGACAGTGATGAGCGGTTTGGGAGGAAAGAAGGCTCCGACAGATCTGCACATGGTCTGTGATACAGAGAGAAGGAGCAACATCCCAAACACGAGCCTGGATTCTGCCCTTCATGTTGTGAAGCTCGACTGACTTTAAGTCAGTTTTCTCTGTTGTAGTTGCACTTATAGCTTTGCTTTCACTTCCTGTCCAGCTCATCACAAACCAGCTCCATGCAGTTCAGAGACTGTGCTGCTCCTTTTGATCTTGGGTCATTATTTGACAGTTTGATGAATCTGTCCTCCTTTGTTACCTGTGCTGTTTTCTTACCATTCTGATAGAGATATACAGTAGTACCTCCTGCAGTGCTGTACTGTTCCTGTTAATGCACCACAGTATACATAATTTCTGTTGGTTAAAACCAAATTATGTTGTTTTAACACAGCCTGAGATTACAGAAGTAGAGTGTCTAATGTCACTGTGTGTGTGTGTGTGTGTGTGTGTGTGTGTGTGTGTGTGTGTGTGTGTGTGTGTGTGTGTGTGTGTGTGTGTGTGTGTGTGTGTGTGTGTGTGTGTGTGTGTGTGTGTGTGTGTGTGTGTGTCTGTCTGTGGGTCGGCACACATGTAAGGTTTACACATTTGTTTGTCTCTGAAAAGGCCAAGTGTACTACTTTCCTTTGTGGTGTAGGCTACATTACGTCAGCTTTTTTTCCAAACAATCTAGCAAAATAGCTTTCAATGAGATAACAAATAATATAAATATGGGTATGATGATAATAATAATAAAGTGTTTTTTTAAAGCACTTTTCAAACGCAGAGTTGCAAGTTGCATCACAAAACAAAATATGAGTGCAAAGATAGCAAATGATAGAAAAGCCATCATACTTAAAAGGGCAATAAAACAAAACAAATAAAAGATGCTGCTCCATAGACGTTATACTCAGATACATTTTTAGTATTCATTAATTCTGAACCTGTTTGGGTAAAGATCTGTCCTCACAGGCTCGTGATGGTGCTGACGAACATGGTGTGTTAGTGTTAACCAGCCAGATGGCTCCTCAGGAGTCAGTGTCAGAGGTGAAGACCATGTCTAGAGGCTACTTCACTGCACACTGGGATCAGACGATATAAGTCTCGACAGAGCTGCTAGAACGGATGATCCCTTTTCTCTACAAGGAGACAATAGGATCAATACTTTTTTCTTTAGCGAGCTACAGAAGAGGTCATCGGGCTTGTAGGACTCTGGCAGCTCCCGCTGTGCTCTTTGTATGTCACAGATTTTTCATTCTCTCCGTTCTTCTGTCTTTCTCTTCATATTTTCCTCAGTAACTAGTATAAACACACCTGCCCCAGTTTCTCCTCCTTCATTTCAGGCTGTGCACAGTATTACCCTCATCCCTTTTTCCCCAATCTGCCCCTCTTACCCCCTCATTTCTCCACCTTCTCCCCTCTCACCCCTCCATCCCTCTCCCCTCCCAGCTTGAGTCATGCTCGGCCAGATGGGTAACTGAGTTCCTGACTTGGCCGGTGGATTAGCACAGCCGGAGATGAGAGCATAGAGGAGGGGAAAGGGGGGGAGAAGAGGAAATGGTGGGTGGGCATGCCAGAGGTGGAGTGTGTGTGTGTGTGTGTGTGTGTGTGTGTGTGTGTGTGTGTGTGTGTGTGTGTGTGTGTGTGTGTGTGTGTGTGTGTGTGTGTGTGTGTGTGTGTGTGTGTGTGTGTGTGTGTGTGTGTGTGTGTGTGTGTGTGTGTGTGTGTGTGTGTGTTTGTGTGTGTGTGTGTGTGAGCGTGCACAAGGAGTGGAGAGCCACAAGCAAAGGGGACCTCATTCCTCAGACAATGAGCCAGCCATCTCCCTCTCCATCCCATGTTTGGGACTAGTAATGCGTGAGATCAATTAGGACTGGTTGAGAGGAGGCTCTGAAAGGCCCAGAGTCGACCCTGTCAGAGCTCAGGGGTATATTTTTGGGGGTTGTGGTCGGAGAGAATCCCCTCTAAACACACACGCACACACACACCTACACCTAGTATTTTGTGCTCCTCACAAAGACACACAGCCTCACACACAAATCTACACCCTCTTGCTAATAAACCCATTTTCACTCTGGCCACCATCACACCCTCTCCACCTTTCCTGCTATCTCGATAATCCCCCTCCCCTGAGGTGCGGACAAGTCCAGATCCTAGGGGTCCTTGTCCTCCTGAATAGCAGGCTAAAAAGTCCGGCCGGATTAGCTCACCGCCTCCAAAATGTGTGGACTCAGCTTAAAATCGCTACCCTCCCAAACCCCCCCCCCACCCCCTCTCAGCACGACGCTCTCTGCCGGCCATTGTGTTTGTCCCACCACTGTGCACGTACGTGAACAATATGTTGTTTCTTAAGGCGACGATAAGCTGCAGTCAAAGGTTTTATTTCAGGACGAGAGGCGTCTCAATGAGGAGGTTGTTTGCAGTGGAGAGTGTTTGCAGAGACAGCAGCATACGACTGAGGAGACTCTGCACTGAGAGAAATGAAAGTGGAAATCACTAAACTACATTTAATGACTTCTTAGGTATAACTGAGAACGTGCATCTGACTGGGCCCGAATTATACGAGTCCCTTAGGGTTTAATTTCACTGCTGTGGATCACCTTTTGTTCGTTTTATTAAGTTTTGCAATTAATTAACATAACATGCAGTATTTTATCAGCAGCAATTTTCGATATCATCGGGAATAATAAAAGTTGAATGATTGTTCCTCTGCTGTGGGAATCTGGAGCCTGTGTAGAAAGTGTCTGCTACTGAACTTTGAATTTGATTTGCTTCTATGAGACTGAAGACACACTGGCTTTGAGTTTCCTTTTTATCCACATCGTAGCATTTTATTGATTAAAATTTTATTTTTTATGTCAGTCTTGATGTCAGCCAGTGCAGGAGATTAAAATAGGACTTTAATAACTTCTTTAAATTTGTCTCTGAAGTATATAGACAACACAGTAATTAAACATAAATAATAACCAGTTACGTGTTTGAATGTTATGGCTGATGTATGTTTTTATTTATGTTCACACGGGATGAGAGGTCACAGTACACATCACCCCCTCTGGTGGTTATCCAGAAGTCATGGATTTGCAGTTACACTTGTAGCTCATTATGTTGTCAGTGAATGATTGGGGGCCTATTTATTTCAGTCTGTTCTCGATCACTTTGAACTAT